>NC_058166.1:222530-270306 GCF_020080835.1 Cotesia glomerata | reverse complement strand
ATTATCTGATCATTATTGAACTTTAATAATTAATATCTTAGGAACAATTGGTCGTAAAAATAAAGCTTAGGACAAATATTGTAGCTTATAGCTTCTTCTTTAAGACAAAATAGGTCCGGATTGAAAATTTTGATTATTTTAGATGTTATGAGCATTAAAAAGTCGCCCAAAATTTGGAAATTAATTATTTGATCATTATTGAACATTAATAATTAATATCTTAGGAACAATTGGTCGTAAAAATAAAGCTTAGGACAAAAATTGTAGCTTTTAGCTTATTCTTTAAGAGAAATTTTGCGCGGTTCCAAAATTTTGATTATTTAAGAAGTTATGAGCATTAAAAAGTCGCTCAAAATTTGGAAATTAATTATTTGATCATTATTGAACTTTAATAATTAATATCTTAGGAACAATTGGTCGTAAAAATAAAACTTGGGACAAATATTGTAGCTCATAACTTCTTCTTTGAGATAAATCCTGTCCGGTTCCAAAATTTTGATTATTTTAGAAATTATGAGCATTAAAAAGTCGCCCAAAATTTGGAAATTAATTATTTGGTAATTATTAATCTTTAATAATTAGTATCTTAGGAACAATTGGTCGTAAAAATGAATCTCAGGACAAAAATTGTAGCTCATAACTTCTTCTTTAAGACAAATTTTGTCCGGTTTAAAAATTGTCATTATTTTAGAAAGTATGACCATTTTTACACCAAAATTTTGATATTAATTAGATTTAATCATTGTAAATCTTTAATAATTAATATCTTAGAAACTATTGGTTGTAAAAAAAAAGTTTAGAGCAAAAATTGTAGCTTATAGCCTCTTCTTCAAGACAAATTTCATCCGGTTCAAAAATTTTGATTATTTCAGAAGTTATGATCATTTTTGTACCAAAATTAGGGTATTAATAAGATTTGATCATTATGAATCTTTAATAATTAATATCTTAGGAACTATTGGTCCTAAAAAAAAACTTTTGGAACAAAAGTTGTAGCTAATAATCTTCTTTTAAAGAAAAAATTCATCCGGTTTCAAAATTTTTATTATTTAAGAAGTTATGTTCATTTTTGTACCAAAATTTGGATATTAATAATGATTTAATTATTATTAATCTTTAATAATTAGTATCTTAGGAACAATTAGTCCTAAAAAAAATCTTAGGAAAAAAATTGTAGCTTATAGCTTCTTCTTTAAGGCAAATTTTGTCCGGTTCCAAAATTTTGATTATTTTAAAAGTTACAATCATTTCTGTACCAAAATTTAGATATTAATTACATTTGATCATTATTCATCTTTAATAATTAATATCTTAGGAACTATTGGTCCTAAAAAATAACTTTTGGTGAAAAAGTTGTAGTAAAAATTCCCCTTTTTAAGACAAAATTAATCCGGTTTAAAAATTTTCATTATTTTATAAATTATGACCATTATTAGCGTTATTTTCGCGACTTTTAAAAATCTACTGATTAAAATTTATAGAAACATTTTCTAACATATAAAGTTACTTAGATAAAGCATGCGCTTCACTGGATAAAATAATAACGCAAATGGTTGTTAGCTGCAAGGTTATGTTTCATAAACATTTGGTGTTTCAATCAACAGTCCAGCAATCAGAGAATTAGTAATTGAAAATGTCAGAAAATTAGAAAGTTAAGATAATGATTATTGTAAACAAACAATAATTGGGATTTAAATTACAAGTCCTTGATATTCAGGTTGGTGTTTTCTATGAGATCACCATATCGGTGTCGGCCTTGAGTGGTTTAAAAGGTTAGATCATCATCAAGGCAAACCCGTACGCATTTTCATTGTTTTATCTTGCTTGTTGTGTCACTTTCAGATTCTAATTGTCAAATAGGTCAGTCATACTCTGCCTTCTATGTTTCATGCTCCTTTATGGAGTTGTTTTATGATTCAAAACGCCGGGAGGTCTTGTCTGTATTTGTTTTCAAGATATTTTTGAGCTTTCCAACTCAATCAAGGGGAACAGAGTCCAAAATAGATAAAGGAGAAGGTAAATAGGTCGAATATTACTTTGAAATTTGTCACGGTTTTTTTATCTTGAAATTAGTTACTTTGGACTTTTTATTACATAAATTCTATTATTATCTCGGTAACTATTGAATTTAGAAAGAAATTTTTGGACAAAAGTTGTAGCTTATAACCTCTTCTTTAAGACAAAATTTGTCCGGTTTCAAAATTTTGATTTTTATCAAAGTTATGAACATTTACAGCTGGCCCAAAATTTGGAAATTAATCATTTGATCATTATGAATCTTTGATAATTAATTTCTTAGGAATTATTGGTCCTAAAAAAAAACTTTTAGAACAAAAGTTGTAGCTTTTAATCCTTTCTTTAATACAAAACTTGTCCGGTTTCAAAATTTTTATTTGTTTTAAAGTTATGAACACTTAAAGCTTGCCCAAAATTTGGAAATTAATCATTTGATCATTATGAATCTTTAATAATTAATTTCTTAGGAACTATTGGTCCTAAAAAAAATTATTTCAACAAAAGTTGTAACTTATAGCCTCTTCTTTACTACAAAATTTGTCCAGATTCAAAATTTTGATTTTTTTCCAAATTATGACCATTTAAAAGCTGCCCAAAATTAGGATATTAATTATATTTTATCATTATGAATCTTTAATAATTAATATCTTAGGATCTATTGGTCCTAAAATAAACTTTTGGAACATAATTTGTAGCTTATAGCCTCTTTTTTTCCAGAAAATTTGTCCGGTTCCAAAATTTTGTTTATTTTAGAATTTATAACCATTTAAAGCATGCCCTAAAATTTGGAATTGATAGAAACTTTGTTTTTTGCGGATGAATCTTAAAAAATTCATATCTTAGGAATTATTGGTCCTAAAAAAAATTTTTAAAACAAGATTAATAGCTAAAAGCACTTTCTTTAAGACAAAATTTGTCCGGTTTCAAAATTTTGATTATTTTAGAAGTTATGACCATTTTTGTCCCAAAATTTGGATATTAATTAGATTTGATCATTATTAATCTTTAACAATTAATATCTTACGAATTATTGGTCCTAAAAAAATAATTTTGGAACAAAATTTGTAGCTTTTAACCTCTTCTTTAATATAAAATCTGTCCGGTTTCAAAATTTTGATTTGTTTTGAAGTTATGAACATTGAAAGATTGCCCAAAATTTGGAAATTAATCATTTTATCATTATGAATCTTTAATAATTAATTTCTTAGGAACTATTGGTTCTAAAAAAAATTATTTCAACAAAATTTGTAGCTTATAGCCTCTTCTTTACTACAAAATTTATCCGGTTTCAAAATTTTAATTCGTTTTAAAGTTATGAACATTTAAAGTTTGCCCAAAATTTGGAAATTAATCATTTTATCATTATGAATCTTTAATAATTAATTTCTTAGGAACTAATGGTCCTAAAAAAAAAAGTTTAGGACAAAAATCGTAGCTTATATCTTCTTCAAGAAAATATTCACCTGGTTCCAAAATTTTGATATTCTCAGAAGTTATAATCATTTTTGCACCAAAATTTGGATATTAATTAGATTCGATCATTATGAATCATTAAAAATTAATATCTTAGGAACTATTGGACCTAAAAAAAAACTTTTGGAACAAAAGTTGTATTAAAAACTCTCCTTTTTACGACAAAATTAATCCGGTTTAAAAATTTCAATTACTTTAGAAATTATGACCATTTTTTGGACAACCTGAGATTTTTCAACTCTAGAGCCAAAAATGGTCAGTAAATTTGGGTCTGTCCATAAAAACAAACAAAAATTCCACATTCCTTTCTGGTGAACGGACAGGTTTAAAAAATGCAACGCTGGTACCGGTAGTGACAGCTATCATACGTAAACACCGTTACGCAAGTACAGTTTCGACATAAAACAGCAGCTAGGTGTAGGCTGCAGGTGACTTTCTCTCCACCATTTTATTTAACAAACATTAACAGAGCCTAGGAATCGCAATGAAGGCAATGAAGGTAATGGAGGCCCAACTCCTCGATGCCGTTCACCACGCTCTCTTTCTCTATTCTCTCGATTTACGAAATAGCGGCATCAAACGCGAAACAACAGCTGGACAACAAAAGAACGTTGGGAATAAGACTTTTCCACTCATAAACCAAAGAGCTGACTCAGATGGTCGTTGACCCTATGCCTCCTCACAATCACAAAACTATATAAAATCTCACGAATATTTTTCAACGCTTCTTCTAAAATTTTTGTTTGTCGCCCAAAGAATTCGTTTTCTTTCATCTATTTATCTTTAAAACCTACGCTTTAGTTATTGACAAATATTTTTAAAAAAAAATTTTGCTTTATTAAATAGTGAATTTTGTTAAATTGCACTGTACTTTCTTAAATATTGACTTTTTTTAAGATATAAGCTCACCTTGATGTTACACTCAACAAGACCTTTCATTTGAGTACCCACATCAATTTTTCATATATTTTTCATATATACATATATATACAACATATATTTTAAAGATATAAGCTCATTCTGATTTTACACTCATCAAGAGCTTTCATTTGAGTACCCACATGCATTTTTGATATATTTTTCATATGTACATATATGTCATATATATAAATATATGAAATATATGAAAAATTGATGTGGGTACTCAAATGAAAGGTCTTGATGAGTGTAACATCAAGATGAGCTTATATCTTTAAAAATGGCAACATTTCGCAAAATACTAGGTCATTTGTTAATTATGTTGAATTGCACTGTACTTTTTTATTAATGTTTTTAAAAATATAAACTCATCCCGAGATTACAATCATTAAGAGCTTTCATTTAAGTACCCACATGCATTTTTGATATATTTTTCATACATACATATATATAATATATATAAATATATGAAATATATGAAAAATTGATGTGGGTACTCAAATGAAAGGTCTTGATGAGTGTAACATCGGGATGAACTTATATCTATAAAAATGTCAATATTTCACAAGATACAAGGTTATTTTTTAATTATTGACATTTTTAAAGATATAAGCTCATTCTTATTTTATACTCATCAAGACCTTTCATTTGAGTACCCACATGCATTTTTGATATATTTTTCATACATACATATATATAAATATATAAAATATATGAAAAATTGATGTGGGTACTCAAATGAATGGTCTCGATGAGTGTAACATCAAGACGAGTTTATATCTTTAAAAATGTCAATACTTCACAAGATACAAGATAATTTCTTAATTATTAACATTTTTAAAGATATAAGCTCATCCTGATATTACACTCATCAAGAGCTTCCATTTGAGTACCCACATGCATTTTTCATATATTTTTCATATATACATATATATAAATATATAAATATATAAAATATATGAAAAATTGATGTGTGTACTCAAACGAAAGCTCTTGATGAGTATAACATCAAGATGAGCTTATATCTTTAAAAATGTCAATATTTCACAAAATACAAGGTCAAATCTTTTTTATTCTCTTAATAATACTGATTATAAATAATTTAAAAGCATCTGATTTAAATACTACTTAGATATACAATTTACATAAAGGTAATCAATTCAAATCATAAAGTAAATGTTTGTTTTGAACAAGTGCGTGGTAGCATATAATTTTCCGTTTTCTCCCATGAAAACAACCTAATCTAGCTTAGGATCAAATACCTTCATTGTATTTCCTAAATGCCAAGAAAATGTGATGAATCCTCAAAAAGTAGCCTTAGATTTACAAAGGGGCCTCTTTGTTGGCCGGATACCTGTAAGTTCTTTGCACCCGTGGCTGGTATTAACTCGGGGCCTGAGGTATCCAAGTACAACTTACTGCGCAGTTAAATTCCCGAGTAAAAAGTATAATGCGTCATAGTAACAGAGTAGTAGTAAAAAAGAAGTAGGGATTTTATGGAAAATGGAAGAAAAAGTTTACCAGCTGTTAACTTTCTAATGATACAGATCCTGTATATTTTCTGGAGTGGAGAAAAGGGGGAAAAGAGAACCTACGGAATTGGTAATGGTGGGTTGCGAAGGTGCTTCGGGGCAAGCTGGTTTGTAACGACGTAGATTCGTGGTATGAATATATGTGTGTGAATATATAGAAGCTACGAGCTACAACAAGCTACAAGCTGTTGAGCACTCGGATAGGAGTTAGAGTCGTACGAACAGATATTGAGGCTTGATGGGGTTCTGGGCGCACAAAGAAGGTTCAACGACCGACCCTCACTGCACAACCGAGCCCCTCTCGCACTCAGTGTCGTTTATGTACACGATACACGCAAGCGCACGGTTTGTTTTGATTCTCCGGACGTTGGCCCCAAACGCCGGCCGGCATCAGCCTTTTTATCCTCATACCCACCAACCATCGTCAATCCCACGGCTAGATGCTTCAAGATGCTTCTGTATTTTTCGGATTAGAAAAAATGCAATTTTCCCTAAAATATCGCATTTTTTGGTTTTCAGGACACAGTTTCGATGGTTTTCAAGTGTACTTGGCCAGGTTGCACCGAAATACGTACAACATGTCCCCAGATTGAGAAACACGTCCGCCAGACACATCTTGGGTAAGTATGCGCTAATCGATACTAGTATTGACGAAAACCAGACTTTGTTGTCATTACCCAATATTACAGCCCGAAAAAAGTCCAGGATGACGACGATGAAGACGAAGCTTTGTCAGATCATGAGGAAGAGTTTTATTACCAGGAAATCGCGGTTAATCACATGAGCTCACCACCTACAATGTCCCACCGCGACATGGCCCGTCCTCCCCACGAGGATCCAGAGTACCAGAAACAACTTCGTTTGGAAGTTAAACAACCACCTGCGGTGGTTGTTCCTACTAATAATTCTACTGGACAAATTGCCAAGGATCGATTCTTCAATTTTAGAATTTCACCGATTCGTCCTCGTTCACCGGTAAGCTTTTAAATTTAAAATAATGTTTCAATTTTGTTTGGTTTAAGTCGGACAAGTAGCAGCTTTTATACTTTGAACGCATTTTGACCTACCATAATTTTTTTAGACTCTTCCCCCTCTCCAGAAAAATTAAAAAGCCCAAATATTAAATTTACGACTTACATTTTTGACTACCAAAATTAAACTAAGCTTCAGATCAACTTCAAATTTTATATACACTTTTCTTAAGATCCCTCTTATACTCCTTTGAACGCATTTTGACCTACCATAATTTTTTTACACCCTTCCCCCACCCCAGAGCAATTAAAAAGCCCAAATCTTGAATTTACGTGAGACCACTTACATTTTTGGTTACCAAAATTAAACTAAGCTTCAGATAAACTTGAAATTTTATATAAACTCTCCTTAAGACCCCTTCTAAGCTCCTTTGAACGCATTTTAACCTACCATTATTTTTTTACTCCTCCCCCCTCCAAGACAATTAAAAAGCCCAAATATTAAATTTACGACTTACATTTTTGACTACCAAAATTAAACTAAGCTTCAGATCAACTTCAAATTTTATATACACTTTTCTTAAGACCCCTTTTATACTCCTGTGAACGCATTTTGACCTACCATAATTTTTTTACACCCTTCCCCCACCCCAGAGCAATTAAAAAGCCCAAATCTTGAATTTACGTGAGACCACTTACATTTTTGGTTACCAAAATTAAACTAAGCTTCAGATAAACTTAAAATTTTATATAAACTCTCCTTAAGACCCCTTCTAAGCTCCTTTGAACGCATTTTGACCAACCATTATGTTTTTACACTCTCCCCCCTCCAGAATAATTAAAAAGCCCAAATATTAAATTTACGATTTACATCTTTGGTTCCCAAAAGCAAACTAAGCTTCAGATCAACTTCAAATTTTATATACACTCTCCTTAAGAGCCTTCCTTTGCTCCTTTGAACGCATTTTGACCTACTATAATTTTTTTACACCCTCCCCCCACCCCAGAGCAATTAAAAAGAATTTTCGTGTTGGATCACTTACATTTTTGGTTACCAAAAGCAAACTAAGCTTCCGATCAACTTCAAATTTGGTATGAATTATCCTGAGGACATCTTCCAACACCCTTTGAACGCATTTTGACCTACCATTATTTTTTTACACCCTCCCCCCACCCCTTTGTTCCAAGTAAGTTTCTAACCTTGCTTTCTTTCCAGGCGACGCCGATAAAGTCGATGAAACAAGCTAGACAATTGAACCACCAGAACATGAACATTGTCACTGCAGTGACGGCTACTCTAGGAAAAACTCCGCTGAACTCGATGCCGCGTCGGGCTAGAGGAGATACCAAGAAATGTCGGAAGGTCTACGGGATGGAGAACCGCGAACAATGGTGCACTCAGTGCAAGTGGAAAAAAGCCTGCAACAGGTTCATCGCGAACGCATGAGACAGGCTGTCCAGGCCCCGGCGTCTTCGTAGATCGTAAATTAATTAAGGATCTAGCTAATTATTTTGTTTCGCTGAAGCATTTTTTGATGGTACCAAACTTGGTTAGGTTATTGGCGGGTTAAAAATCGAGAAATATAAACATAAATAAAGACACCAATGTTTTAATACTGCCAGAAAAAAAAAAAAAAAAAAAAAATATTAATATATTTCAACAAACAATGTGATCGCGAAGTTAAAACAATCGCTTTTTATATTTAAACAAACGCGCAATATGCTGGTTTTAATTCGTTGCTTTGTCATCTGTTTGTACAGGTCATTTTTAATTGTACAAATTTATCGACGATAGTTATTATTGAAAAATATATATTGTATATAAATATTAAAGATATATTAGATGAATTTTTAGGTTGCGTTTAACGACAACGAAGATATCGTATTATATATAAATATATACAGGCATGATTTATTGCAGACCCGGATATTCGTTAGTGTAATTTTGCTTTATGGTTTATTTTCTTGGGATTTTTTTTTTGGAGGTTAATTTCGGTGATTTTTATGAATTTTAGCAAAAATATGGATTAATTTCCTGTTTTGACTCTAAAATTGAAGAAAAAATTTTAAAAAATTTATTTTAAAAGGATTAAAAAACACTTTGTTTCTGGAGAGGTTATGTTTGAATTTTTTATTCATTTTGTGAATTTTTTTATTATAATTTAGAAATATAAAATAATTCGGATTTTTTGACTCTGTAATTAATAAAAAAAATTTTTATAATTAATTTTAAAAGGCTAAAAAATTGCTTTGTTTTTAAGAGGTTATGTTTTAATTTTTAAATAATTTTATAGAATTTTTATTAAAATTTAGTATAAATATAAAATAATTTTATTTTTTGAAATTAATAAAGGAGAAAAATTAAAAAAAAATTAATTTTAAAAGGGTAAAAAATTACTTTGTTTCTGGAGAGGTTATGTTTGAATTTTGAAATAATTTTATAAATTTTTTATTAAAATTTAGTGGAAATATATAATAATTTTGTTTTTTAACCCTAAAACAGAAGAAAAAATTTTTAAAAATGTAAAGAATTACTTTGTTTCTGGAGAGGTTATGTTTGAATTTTTTCGTTATTTTAACTTTACTAAAAAAATTTTTGAACAATTTTGTCTTTTGACTCTAAATCATTAAAAAAAAATAAAAAAATCTATTTTGTAAAAGGTCAAAAGTAACTTTGTTTCTATAGAGGTTATGTTAGAACTTCTCAATAATTTTGTTAATTTTTGATTAAAATTTAGTAAAAATATAAAATAATTTTATTATTTGACTCTAAAATAAAAGAAAAAATTTTTTTTAATAAATTTTATATTGGTAAAAAATTACTTTGTTTTTGGAGAGGTTATATTAGAATTTTTTAATAGATATTATAAATTTTTTATTAAAATTTAGTATAAATATAGAATAATGTTATTTATTGACTCTGAAACAAAAGAAAAAAATAAAAAAAATTAATTTTAAAAGGGTAAAAAATTACTTTGTTCCTGGAGAGGTTATGTTAGAATTTTTTAATAATTTGTGATGAAAATTGATTAGAAACATGGAACAATTTTATTCTTTGACTCTATGAAGCAAAAAAAGATAAAAAAATCAAACCCTAAGAAAAAAAAAACTAACTTTGTTAAAATAACGGATTGTTTGTAAACTATTGGCGCATGTCGGCCATATTGTGATTAAAAAACTCATTGGCGAATACTATAATTAAAAATACCGTCCAATAAAAAAATAGTATTAAAACCAGTGGTAGAAAAAAATGAATAACGCATTTGATATTAAGAAAATAAACCAACTCGAAAGCAATTAAAATGAAATTAGTTGAATTATTAAAATAAAATGCGAGTATCTGTGCGTAATAATGCTAAATCATGTCTAGCGATCTCATATCTCTTTTTAATAATAATAATACTAATAATAGCAACAATTATCTTCGTACAACATTAATAATATATAATAAATATAATATATACAGTAATTAGTTTAATATATACATTAACAAATAATAATAATAGACAATGATAATAACCCTAGATAATTGAATTTTAAATGTATAAGTAGCGGTACTAGCAATAATTGTTATTATTATTGACATTAGTTGAATTTGATTTTATTTAAATCATTTCTTCCGATTTTTTTAGAAATTTTCTTCACACTCAAGCCGATTGTTTAAATAATTATTGTTAACAATATGCGGTCGTTATTGTTAACAATGTGGCGGCGCTAGTGTATTAGTATTTATTTTTATTGAATAGATCTCATTAACTTTTAATTCGTGAGATCCGAAATTTATTATTTTAATTTATATTATTGTTATTATTAATATATATTTACCATTGACATTTAAAAAAATATTATTTTACCCCCACTAATTTTTAAAAATAATTCACTAATGAGATTGTTACTGTAAACAATAATTAAATATTAATATTAAAACAAATTTTATCTATATATTTAAAATTAAACCAATAATCAACGTTAAACATAATTATTAATTTAATAAAGTACCACATTATTCAAATTACAAATACATATATACATATATATAAATATATATATTATATTTTAAAGCAATAATAATGTCTACGTACCATTTATTATTTCTTTGTTATTTATTTACCTTTTTTAAATTTCCCGCTTTTAAATTCCCGCCTTTTTTATTGGCGCGCTTTTTTTTGGCGCGTGCGCGGTAAAATCCAAAAATAAAAATAAAACATTAATTTTTATCTTAATAATAATTATTAATTTAATTAATTATTATAATTAAGAATTAATGTTTTATTTTTTCAATTTCCCGCTTTTAAATTCCCGCCTTTTTTTGGCGCGCTTTTTTTTGCGCATGCGCGCCATAATTCAAAAATAATATAAACTAAATATTAATTTTTATTTTAATAATTATTATAATTAAAATTAATATTTTTTAATTTTTTAAAATTAATTTTTGACATGCGCAATATCAAATTTTACCACGCATGCGCAAAAAAAAATTACAACTAACCTAACCTCAAAAAACAGCATCAAAGAAATCACAAGTGCAAAACATATTGAGGTAAGTAATAAAAAAAATTAAAAATAGTAATTATAATGACATTAATTAAGGAAATTAGTTATAATAATTGTTTTAATAAAAATTATTGATTATTTACCCGAATTTATTTATAAAATAAAGTAATCTTACATAAAGTTTTTTAACCAAAACTTTTTTAATATAATAATAATAATATTTATTTATTTAATTAGCTAAAAAATTACAATTAACAATTTTAGGAGTTTTTTTTTGCTAATATTAAATAAATTAAAGGTAACTTTAATAAAAATAAATAAAATTTAAAGTGACCAGTCTGGTTGATATAGAAACAAGTGTTAATTTGTTATTATAAACTCATTAAGATTGTCTAAATATTTTCTTAATTTGAATTTATTAAAAATATTATTAAGAATAATTAATAATTCAGTGTGATTAAAATTAAGAGTAAAAATTAGATATCGGCGAAATTTTTTACTAAAAAAATTTTTATATTACAAGGTATGCTCCTTTACACTATATCGGAATTTATTAACAATATTGTTATTAAAATAATTGTTAATTTATTTTAAAAAATTCTACAAAAAAAATAAATTTATTTTTTATCTGACTAAACTAAATTAATAATTTATAGTCTAACAACAAACCTAGTTATTGAGCTGTAAGTATAATTAATTAATGACAGTAGAATTATAAAAAATTAGACTTAATTTTAATTATTATTACTATGATGACCCCAAAATTATGATTAATCATGATTTATACCTTAAGGTATGTTAACCAGTGCACATATTTATTAACAATATTGTTATTGAAACAATTATTGTTTATTTATTATAAAATACTAGCAACCGTGCAGTCACTATGTGACTGCCGTGACTTGTGAACTGTGAATAAATAAGATTTTGCTTTATTAAATAATGAATTTTGTTAAATTGCACTGTACTTTCTTAAATATTGACATTTTTATAAATACCCTCACGGTTTTGGAAATACCGTAAAGATTCGGTATTTATACGATATAAATGCTGTATTTTTACCGTAATACTTCAGTTACTTTAGCCAGTTTTTTTGTCGAATAATTACGAAAAAACTACGAAATAAATTCAGAATATTTACGGCAATACAACAAAAAAATTACGGTATATTAACAGCATTTAAACCGTAAATGTATCGCATATTTACTGTATATCTGCGGCACTATTGCAGCAAAAAACCGGGAAAGAAGATCCCTCCTTTCTATTACCGGCAAAATACCAAAAATCTGCTGCTTTACTACTATTTTTCAATAGCTTAAAATTTTTTTTTATAATATAAATTATCATGAATAATTTTTAAGAGGTTGATAAATTAATTTCTCTGATTTTATTATTATGATCATTTTTTTTAAACCAGACCGGGATTCGAACCCGGATCATCTACTTACGCGCCGAAGGCTCTACCAGTTGAGCTATCAGAGACACTATCCGTATCTATTTACTCAGTCACCTAATAAGACTCACCGAGTAATAAACACAACCGTCCATCTTACGGTAGAAAGCATTATATCTTTAATTATATCAGTACAAACGCGGCAAAATTGCAGTATATCTTTGGTATTTTTACCGTAGAAATACCATTTTATTATTGTAAAATTATAGTAATATTATAGTTAATAGATAGATTTTTTACGGTAAAAGTTCAAGAGTTTTACGGTAATTTTATCGTATTATTTCTGAACTTTGCAGCAAAATTACGGTAGAAATGCTGTATAACTATAGTAAAAAAGCTGGCCAAAATAACCACAGAAATACTGTATTATTTCAGAATTATAACGGTTAATTTATGGTAAACGCATTAACACCGAAAATTTACGGTATTTCAAAAACCGCGAGGGTATAACCTCATCCTGATGTTACACTCATCAAGAGCTTTCTTTTGAGTACCCACATACATTTTTTATATATTTTTTATATATAATATACATAAATATATGAAATATATGAAAAATTGATGTGGGTACTCAAATGAAAGGTCTTGATGAGTGTAACATCAGGATGAGCTTATATCTTTAAAAATGTCAATAATTAAGAAATGACCTTGTATCTTGTGAACTATTGACATTTTTAAAGATATAAGCTCATTCCGATGTTACACTCATCGAGACCTTTTATTTGAGTACCCACATGCATTTTGATATATTTTTCATATATACATATATATAATATATATAAAATATATGAAAAATTGATGTGGGTACTGAATGAAAGCTCTTGATAAGCGTAACATCAGGATGAGCTTATATCTTTAAAATGTAAATAATTAAAAAATGACTTTGTATCTTGTGAACTATTGACATTTTTAAAGATATAAGCTCATCCTGATGTTACACTCATCAAGACCTTTCATTTGAGTACCCACATCAATTTTTCATATATTTCATTTATTTATGTATATTATATATATATGTATATATGAAAAATATATCAAAAATGCATGTGGGTACTCAAAAGAAAGGTCTTGATGAGTGTAACATCAGGATGAGCTTATATCTTTAAAAATGTCAATAGTTCACGAGATACAAGCTCATTTCTTAATTATGTATCTATTACTGGCCGCAAAATTCTATCCTCTTAATAATATAGATTATTATTAACATTAATATTAATTCCAGATAAAAATGTTGGAGATCACATGCAACGACCGTCTCGGAAAAAAAGTACGAGTAAAGTGTAACCCAGATGACACAATTGGGGACCTGAAAAAATTGATCTCCGCGCAAACTGGCACCAACTGGGAGAAGATAGTTTTAAAAAAATGGTACACTATCTACAAGGACCATATAAAGCTCCAGGACTACGAGATTCATGACGGGATGAACCTGGAGCTTTATTATCAATAATAATAATAATAATAAAAATATTTTCAAAACATAAATTTATTAACGGACATAAAATATATTAATCTTTAAGTTAAAATATAAGTATTTTGATTCAATATTTAGTTCTTGAGGCGATAAGAGTATTTAATATCAGTGAGGACGTTTCAAAAGTCCCTCGGAGTGGCTCGCCACAGGGCTCTCTGGTTCTACGACAAATCTTCCACTGGAGGCTCGTTCTATCAACAGGTCACGGATGTGCTGGACTATCAGATCTATCGCCACTGGAATAAATTTATTTTATTAATTTTATTCTTGTAAATTTTCAATAAAATTTGAATATTGACTTTGCAGCTTCTTACAATATATTTTACTCTACAATTTTTTATAATTGTTTTAAAAATAAAGATACTTAATGTAATTAAGTATATAAATGTATACATTTTTCTAGGTGACATAAATATCGACAACTAAAGATTCTGCTAAAGTAACACTCAGTGATAAACCATTCCAAAAATTCCAGCTGATAAAAATAAATAAAATTTTGGTTTTTTAATTGATGACTTTTGTTAAATTGCACTGTATTTTCTTAAATATTAACATTTTTTAAAATGTAAGCTCATCTTGATGTTACACTCATCAAGAGCTTTCATTTGAATACCCACATGCATTTTTTATATATTTTTGATATATACATATATGTAATATATATAAATATATGAAAAATTGATGTAGGTACTCAAATGAAAGGTCTTGATGAGTGTAACATCAGGATGAGCTTATATCTTCAAAAAAATCATTTGTTGACAAGATACACGATAATTTCTTTATTCTTGACATTTTTGAAAATATAAGCTCATCCTGATGTTACACTCATCAAGAGCTTTCATTTGAGTACCCACATGCATTTTTGATATATTTTTCATATATACATATATGTCATGTATATAAATATAAAAAATATATGAAAAACTGATGAGGGTACTCAAATGAAAGGTCTTGATGAGTATAATGTCAGAATGAGCTAATATCTTTAAAAATGTCAATATTCCACAAAAAAAGGTAATTTCTTAAATATGGACATTTTTAAAGATATAAGCTCATCCTGATGTTACACTCGTCAAGAGCTTTCATTCGAGTACCCACATGCATTTTTGATATATTTTTCATATATACATATATATAAATATATAAAATATATGAAAAATTGATGTGGGTACTCAAATGAAAGGTCTTAATGAGTGTAACATCAGGATGAGCTTATATCTTTAAAAATGCCAATATTTCAAAAGATACAACGTAATTTCTTAATTATTGACATTTTTAAAGATATAAGCTCATCCTGATGTTACACTCATCAAGAGCTTTCATTTGAGTACCCACATGCATTTTTGATATATTTTTTATATATACATATATATAAATATATAAAATATATGAAAAATTGATGTGGGTACTCAAATGAAAGGTCTTAATGAATGTGAAATCAGGATGAGCTTATATCTTTAAAAATGCCAATATTTCAAAAGATACAACGTAATTTCTTAATTATTGACATTTTTAAAGATATAAGCTCATCCTGATGTTACACTCACCAAGAGCTTTTATTTGAGTACCCACACGCATTTCTTATATATTTTTCATATATACATATATATAATATATATAAATATATAAAAAATTGATGTGGGTACTCAAATGAAAGGTCTCGATGAATGTAACATCAAGATGAGCTTATATCTTTAGAAATGTCAATATTTCACAAGAAAAAAGGCAATTTCGTAATTATTGACATTTTTAAAGATATAAGCTTATCTTGATGTTACACTCATCAAGAGCTTTCATTTGAATACCCACATGCATTTTTGATATATTTTTCATATATACATATATGTCATATATATAAATATATGACATATATAAAAAATTGATGTGGGTACTCAAATGAAAGGTCTTGATGAGTGTAACATCAAGATGAGCTTATATCTTTAGAAATGTCAATAGTTCTCAAGCTACAAGGTTATTTCTTAATTATGTATTCTGGAGACAAAATTTTTCTTACTCTCTCAATAATACAGATAATCTATCAATTAATGAGGAAGGGAAATTCAACAGGAATCTCTTGCTCATACGTTTTATTACTGTACATCAAACGTACATTCCACTAATTGATAAATTTATATAATAATATAAAGATTAAAAAATACAAGTGTTAATTATATTAAACTAATGATCGAGTGTGCGATGAAATGACATGCCACCAGAGGAAAATCGATAAAAAAAAACCAACAAAAATAAAATAAACAATTGAATCGGAATGAATCATCTGCTGAGAGTGTCTGATGATGTAGAAATGCGCCTACGGTGAAGGTATGGATGCTGCCCGGGCACTGGTGGCATTTCAGCTCCATTCATTTTTTTCGAATGCAAAATGTCCCAGATGTGGTGCACGATAAGGTCTATCGCCACTGCAACAATTTTATTATACAATTTTATTTGATTCTTCAAACGCTATTCAATCCACCGGACAGCACCCATACTTATGCTAATGATTAATAATTAAATAATTAATTTAAAATATGGTAATAATTAATTACCTGTGTTATCGGCGCCACGAGGGATTATCACATCTGCGAATTTTTTAGTCGGTAAGCAGAACTCCTCGAAAGCTGGCTTGACGAAATTCATGTATTGGTTCAACACGTAATCCAGATCTCGGCCTCTTTCGTTAATGTCCCTTGGTACTAAAATTATTAATAACTTTTGTTGAATTGCACTGTACTTTCTTAACTATTGAAGTTTTTAATGATATAAGCTCATCCTGATGTTATACTCATCAAGAGCTTTCATTTGAGTACCCACATGCATTTTTGATATATTTTTCATATTGACATATATATATATAAATATATAAAATATATGAAAAATGCATGTGGGTACTCAAATGAAAGCTCTTGATGAGTGTAACATGAGAATGAGCTTATATCCTTAAAAATCTCAATAATTAAGAAATTACCTTGTATCTTGTGAACTATTGATATTTTTAAAGATATAAGCTCATCCTGATGTTACACTTATCAAGACCTTTCATTTGAGTACCCACATCAATTTTTCATATATTTTATATATTTATATATATCATTATATGAATATATGAAAAATATATCAAAAATGCATGTGGGTACTCCAATGAAAGCTCTTAATAAGTGTAACATGAGGATGAGCTCATATCCTTCAAAATGACAATAATTAAGAAATTACCTTGTATCTTGTGAACTATTATTATTTTTAAAGATATAAGCTCATCTCGATGTTACACTCATCAAGACCTTTCATTTGAGTACCCACGTCAATTTTTCATATATTTTATATATTTATATATATTATATATATGTATATATCAAAAATATATCAAAAATGCATGTGGGTATTCAAATAAAAGATCTTAATGAGTATAATATCGGAATGAGCTTATATCCTTAAAAATTTCAATAATTAAGAAATTACCTTGTATCTTGTGACTTATTGACATTTTTAAAAATATAAGCTCATCCTGATGGTACATTTATCAAGACCTTTCATTTACGTACCCACATCAATTTTTCATATATTTTATATATTTATATATATCATATATATGAATATATGAAAAATATATCAAAAATGCATGTGGGTACTTCAATGAAATCTCTTAATAAGTGTAACATGAGGATGAGCTTATATCCTTCAAAGTGACAATAATTAAGAAATTACCTTGTATCTTGTGAACTATTAATATTTTTAAAAATATAAGCTCATATCGATGTTACACTCATCAAGACCTTTCATTTGAGTACCCACGTCAATTTTTCATATATTTTATATATTTATATATATTATATATATGTATATATCAAAAATGCGTGTAGGTACTCAAATGAAAGCTTTTGATGAGTTTAACATCAGGATGAGCTCACATCTTTAAAAATGTTAATAATGAAGATATGACCTTGCTTGTATCTTGTGAACTATTGACATTTTTAATGATATAAGCTCATCTTGATGTTGCAATCATCAAGAGCTTTCATTTGAGTACCCACACGCATTTTTGATATATTTTTGATATATACATATATATAATATATATAAATATATAAAATATATGAAAAATTGACGTGGGTACTCAAATGAAAGGTCTTGATGAGTGTAACATCGAGATGAGCTTATATCTTTAAAAAAAATTAATAGTTCACAAGATACAAGGTAATTTCTTTATTATTGATATTTTGAAGGATATAAGCTCATCCTCATTTTACACTTATTAAGAGTTTTCATTTGAGTACCCACATCAATTTTTCATATATTTTATATATTTATATATATCATATATATGTATATATGAAAAATATATCAAAAATGCATGTGGGTACTTAAATAAAAGCTCTTGATGAGTGTAACATCAGGATGAGCTTATATCTTTAAAAAGGTTAATGTGTAAGAAAATACAGTGCAATTTAACAAAATTCATTATTTAATAAAGCAAAATTTATTTATTTTATTCATAGTTCACAAGTCACGGCAGTCACTACGTGACTGCAAGGTTGCTAGTTAAAAAATAACTATAAGAGCTGTATTTAATGTATATTTATAAATAATAATTAATAATATTTACCTCGCCTTGCCAACCTTGTATCAGAATCAGTATCAACAAAGAGTTTCATATGAAACAGATCTCTGATCTTAGGAAAATAAAACACTAGGATCCCTTCAAAGAGGACTACATCAGCTGGATAAATAGTCGTTGTTTGATCCCTTAGCCTACAATAAAAAAAAAAAAAACAATTAAAAAATTAAATAATATTAAAGTTAGTCAACGTTTTTAATTTTTTTTAAATAAGAACTAAAAAATACTTTCAAAAAATTGCTTATAGTTTTTTACAAATGTAAAAATTTTTTTAATGAAAAAAAAAGTATAAAAATTTTAATAAAAATAATTTTACAAATTTTTTTAATAAAAAAATTTATCAAAATTTTAATAAAAAAAATTATCAAAATTTTAATAAAAAAAAATTTTACAAATTTTTTTAATAAAAAAAATTATCAAAATTTTAATAAAAAAAAATTTTACAAATTTTTTTAATAAAAAAATTAACCAAAATTTCAATAAAAATTAATCAAAATTTTAATAAAAAAATTAATCAAAATTTTAATAAAAAATTTATCAAAATTTTAATAAAAATAATTTTACAAATTTTTTTAATAAAAAAATTAATCAAAATTTTAATAAAAAAAATTATCAAAATTTTAATAAAAAACAATTTTACACATTTTTTTAATAAAAAAATTTATCAAAATTTTAATAAAAAAAAATTTTACAAATTTTTTTAATAAAAAAATTAATCAAAATTTTAATAAAAATAATTTAAAAAATTTTTTTAATAAAAAAATTTATAAAAATTTTAATAAAAAAATTTATCAAAATTTTAATAAAAAAAAATTTTACACATTTTTTTAATAAAAAAAATTTATCAAAATTATAATAAAAATAATTATCAAAATTTTAATAAAAAAAATTCTAAAATGTCAACTAACTAAATTTTCATAAAAATAAAAAGACATTTTAAAAATATAAAAAGAAAACACTCACAAACTATTGGTCCGATAATCATAAGTAGCAACTTCGCACTTAACCCCAGCAAGAATATCCTGAAGCGTCGACAAAATAAGATCATTATCAAAAGCATCAGGATGGTCAAAATTAAACTGTCCTTTCTCAGCCCTGAGTTTCTCCGCAGGTGTCAAGTCGCGGTAGAAGCAGTCCTGGGAAATACAAACGACCTGCCGCTCGGTGTGGTCCATGTCGACCTGGCCGAGCTTCTCCATGATCCTCTTGCAGACGGTGGACTTTCCACTGGCAGTTCCTCCAGAGACGCCGATGAGGAAGGGCGTCTTGCCCTCGACGCCGTTGAACGGGTTGTTGAACCCGTAGGACATTTTCCTGGAAATGCCACCCAGGTCGATTATCGGAACGTCCGCCATTGCTTTCAGGTCAGTGTTTTTACTAACCTTGCCAGTAGTTTTAAATATAAAATACTTTCACTGTCTTTGATAACTGTCCGCTTGATATATAACCTCGATTTGCGTCTTTTGTCTTAGGTTAGTTACTTAAACTCCCTGGCAGCACTTGACTGGATATAAAAATGCGCATGCGCAAGCGCATGCGCGTGCGCGAGAGTATGCGCGTGCGCAAGCGCATGCGCGAGAGTATGCGCGTGCGCAAGCGCGTGCGCGAGAGTATGCGCGTGCGCAAGCGCGTGCGCGAGAGTATGCGCGTGCGCAAGCGCATGCGCGAGAGTATGCGCGTGCGCATGCGCTTTAGGTTTCAAAATATAAATCGATTCACAATATTTAAACACGTGTTGCTTTGATAAAAATTTTTAAAATTTATTTTTGACATTTTTAAGGTAGTACCCTCGCCAAAGTCGTTTTCTTAGGATTTTTTTTTAATTTTGGCAGATTAATGTTCATATAATTCTGCGTCGATTGGCGCAATTTGAGAATTTTTGACCATCTAGTTTCCGAGATATTTAATTTCAAAGTTTGAGTTTTGAACGCTCTTATACATTACAGTATACGGGATATCGAAAAATTTACCTACAAACATTTTTATATCTTAGAAACTTTTCTTAGGATCTTTTTAAAAAACTAGAGTAACGTTAACTAACAACTTAACAATTTAAAAAAAAAAAATTAATTGATAATTACCACACAGTTTCAGAGATATTTAGTAATAAGTAATTAAAAATTTACCAGACTTTAGCCGAGGAGGGGATACGTTAATAAAGCTGTGGCAACAGCGCAAGTTTTGTGAGCCGCGAAAGAAGTATGAGACGCGCATGCGCTGACAAATTTGAAAAGTTTAATTTACGTTAGGTGTAATATTATAGTTATTAATTTTATTTATTTTAAAAAAAAAAACTATGATTATTTTATGAAAATAAGTATTTTTTTATGATACTAAAGTTAGTCGACATTTTTAATTTTTTGATTTTTTTTTTAATAATTAAATAAGAAAAAAATTTTTTTTTTTATATTGCATTTACAGTTTTTGAAGTTTTTTTCAAGTGAAATTTTTTTTTTTTTTTTGTAATAATTTTTTCAATAAAAAAAAATTCTAAAAATTTTTAAATGTCGGCTGAATTAATTTTAATTTTTTTTTATATCCTAATATAAAATTGAGATGAAATGTATGTGGCATCAAACTATTCGTAACGTGATTGGTCGAATATATCATAAGCATGAAAATATATGCAAATGCTATAGTCAGGCACGCGCTTGCGCGCGCAAATTCAAATTCTAGTTTATTAAAAATTCAAAAAGTTAACAATTTTAATATAATAATATATATTAATCTTTCATAAGTTATAAAAATAATAGTCAGATGAAATAATAAAAAATACTTAAATTTAAAATCAGTTAATACATATAAACACAAAAATTTAATTACTTATTTTTCTGAAAAAACAAAACAATATTGTCAATTATCCTAATATAAATCCTAATATAAAATTGAGATGAAATGTATGTGGCATCAAACTATTCGTAACGTGATTGGTCGAATATATCATAAGCATGAAAATATATGCAAATGCTACAGTCAGGCGCGCGCTTGCGCGCGCAAATTCAAATTCTAGTTTATTAAAAATTCAAAAAGTTAACAATTTTAATATAATAATATATATTAATCTTTCATAAGTTATAAAAATAATAGTCAGATGAAATAATAAAAAATACTTAAATTTAAAATCAGTTAATACATATAAACACAAAAATTTAATTACTTATTTTTCTGAAAAAACAAAACAATATTGTCAATTATTTTTTTTCTATTTGTTATTTGTATAGTTATTTCCATATGTGCTAGAGATTTCTGTCGTTTTTCAAGGACTTTTTTTCATGAATCGTCTTTTATAAGTCGATTTTTCAGACATTGTTACTATATTTTCAAATAAATGTATGTAAATAAATAAATAAACGCATGTATCAAAACAGAGGTTAGTCTACAGCTAGTCCAAAACACTACAGTATAACCACTATAAAATATCTTAAGGGGGTATTCTGGTCTAAAAATTTGAAAAAATCGATTTTTTTTTTTTTGCATATTTTCAAAGTTTAGACCCTTAAAAATATGTCCTTAAATGGATTTTTCAACCAGGGTGCACCGTTTTTTTTGTAGCCCCCACTTCACCGACCTGTAATTTGTCCAATTTATCATTTTTTTTTTTTTTTCAATTTTTTTTTATATTCTTGAAACGTTAATAAACATCATATAAAAAAACCGATAGTAAAAATGTTCTTAATTTTTTTTTTATGTTAGTTTGAAAAATGCCTAAAATTTAGGCTTCTAGACCAGAATACCCCCTTAATGCTCACGCAGTGTTGCCAGATTTTTCAAACGATCAGTTTCTCGTTCGTGATTGGCTGAAATAAGTACATAAACAGCAAAAAGTTTTAGGCTTGTCAATAATGACTATCCGGTATGAGTACCGTACACTCTAGCATAAACTTTTGACGACGGAAGTCGCAAGGGTAATACCTTAAGGTAAAAGACTAAAGAACCTGAAATACAGGAAAAGCATACTATCTTCCTCTACAAGAAAACTTCTAATCACTGCTACTGTAATTCCTATTATTGAACACTGTTCTCTTGTCTTGGTTGATTCATCAAAGAGATTGGACTATAAATTACAATGTCTAATGAACAATGCAATCAGATTAATTTTTAATTTAAGACGTGATGAGCATATTACACCATACAGACGCTCTCTAAATTGGCTGAAAATAAAATCCAAAAGGTCCTACAGTCTCGCTTGTTTCTCCTATAAGCTCATAAATTCTGGTGAACCAAAGTTTTTGAGAGACCTTTTTATAGATGAATCTCCTGACATCAGACGATCTGATAGACTGTCTACAAAGTACAATAATGTGAATTTCAAAATTCCAATTTTCTCAAGAAACTCATTTGAGCACTCCTTCACTGTAACTGCTATTCGTCTATGGCGAGACCTACCAATCGACATCATAAATGCACTGAGTCTCGAGATTTTCAAAATTAAGGCTTTTGAGTTTTTTCAACATCTAGAATTGGAAAGTTCAACGTGCTAATAAATCTGATCTGAAAACTGATTTTTAAAATTTTGAAATTAAAATTATATGCAAACTTAATGTCTTTACACAAATAGCTAATATATAACAATATTTCAGGATCTTTAAATTCTTTAAATTTTATAAATTTTTGATAAAATTCTCTTTTCTGTCATTTCTCTTTCTCTTTTCACTATATTTTAAATTTTAATTATTTATACGCTATGTTTCTCACTATTATACAAAGATGTAAATTGTTTCAATATGTTACTTACGCTATGTTTCTCACTACTATACAAAGATGTAAATTGTTTCGATATGTTACTTACGTGTACCATTTCTAATACTGTATTCATAACATTTGTCATTCGGCTCTTAGCCTTGGCATTTAAATATGAAAAAATAAATAAAAATAAAAATAAAAGACCCCTTTAGTGGCATTTTAATTGATTTTGCTATTTATTTAATCAATTTAATCATTAATTTTTATTATGAGTATTTTATTTCTAATCTTTAAGACCTCTAGATCACACAAATGTTCAATTTTCATTTCAGGGAAAATCTTTTTAGTAAAAAAAAAAATTTTCTTTTTCAACCAAACTGAAACTCGAAGCAAATTTAAAATTTCTTAATAATTCGGTTAAGATTGGTCACATTTTTTAAAGCGAATTTTTAAATATTTTTCTTATATAATTATACTAGCAATTATCATTACAGATTTTGAAAAGTCGATAGAATCACAAAATTATTTATTTACCTTTTTTAAAATAAATATTATTAAAAAAAATTAGAAAAGCGGTAGACCCTAAAGGCCATTCGTGCAACTTCCCGCTAATTTCATACTTACACTGTAAAAAATTTCGGTGTAAAGTTGGACCCAGGGACTTTTACACCGCCGTGTAAGTGTGAAATGTCGGTGTAAAATTTTCTCTTAAACCTATAAAAATCCACAGATTCGGTAGAATCTGGCGCCAAGTTCCGTTCAAATCCGTTGTAAACCGAGCGCCAGACTACCGACTGTGTTTACTGTAAGCAGAACGGTATTTTGAGGTTGCAAAATTTTATTTAATTCTACGGTACTTCTTGTTCCTAAATTTCATATTATAACAGTAATTCATGCTTTATTTTACTGATATCAATTAATTATATTCAATTATAACCATTAATTTACTTGAAATTCTTAAATTTTATCAGCACAAACTATAGCAAGCTCAAAAATTTCGATTCTGACTTTTTTTCTATGTAAAAAGTGACATGCCATAGATCAAATAATTCGAGAATGCATGGTAATCTTCCAATAGATGGGAAACTACAGGTAAAAAAATACATTTCATAGCTTGCATCTACACTCGCCAGGGTGCGCTGCAATTATTTTTACATAAACTGTAGCTTCAAGGGGATAGTTTGCTATAAAAAATGCAGCCAACGCGAGATTTAAGTTGGTACCAATAGTAAATTTTTATCCACAGATTCGGTAGAATCTGGCGCCAAGTTCCGTTCAAATCCGTTGTAAACCGAGCGCCAGACTACCGAGTGTGTTTACTGTAAGCAGAACGGTATTTTGAGGTTGCAAAATTTTATTTAATTCTACGGTACTTCTTGTTCCTAAATTTCATATTATAACAGTAATTCATGCTTTATTTTACTGATATTAATAAATTACATTCAATTATAATAATTAATCTACTTGAAATTATTAAATTTTATCAGCACAAACTATAGCAAGCTCAAAAATTTCGATCCTGACTTTTTTTCTATGTAAAAAGTGACATGCCACAGACCAAATAATTCGAGAATGCATGGTAATCTTCCAATAGGGATTGAGAAAGAACTGTAGAGGCAGCACTACTGCTGAAAGTGGAGCGCCCTGGTGTTAAAAATTTAAAGCATAGTGATGTAAACAGTGTAATAAATAGTATTAGTTGAAATAAATAATGAAAAAAATAATTAAATTCGGGTTCTTGTCAGTCAAAAATACCCATATTAGGGGTCAAAATGACATAAAAGGAAAAAAATTATTCAAGTCAGGACACGTTTTGAATGGTGTAGAAACAGAAGATTCAAATAAACATTCAACCATAACCTGCTCAGTTGTCACTCAAACCAAAGTTTCCGATATTTACAGTATAAAAATTGATGTTAGTTGATGAAGTTTTTTTTAAATTATTTTTAATATTCGTTAATTAACGAAAGTTATAATTAAATATAAACTTGGTAAAAAGATATCATACTGAAATTAGCCGCCGTTCAACAATTTTTTCATTTTTTTCAACAATTAAATTGCAAGTAAAAAAATACTTTTAAAAAATTGCACGTATAATTTTTTAAATCTTCGACATGTGAAATTTTTTATTTTGATTTTTTTAATAAAGAAAATTATAAAAATTTTCAGATGTAGGCTAATTTAATTTTTATTAAAAAAATGACACTGAGATCAGCTGACATTTGATAATTTTTTAAATTTTTATAACAAATCAATTATCATAAAAAAAATACTTTTGAAAATTTGTACAAATAAGTTTTTTAAATTTCCACATGTGGAATTCTTTTAAAAAATTTTTTAATAATAATTTAATTGTTATAAAAATCTGAAAAGTTGTAAGATGTCTTTTGATTCAGTATCGTAAAAAGTTTCAAAGTCTAGAATTGAATTTTTTTTTTAATTTTCAGTGGAATAGATAAACTTGATGATACTTTTGAAGAAGACATTATGAAAAATTATTTTAATTAAATTAAAAAAATAATTAATTTAACAAATATGTTATTGTTTTGTATACTAGTTGCCACCACTTTGTTTTACATTTTTCTTGGCAGGTGGCGTCAAGGTCATCTTTCTCAATCCCTATAGATGGGAAACTACAGTTAAAAAAATACATTTTACAGCTTGCATCTACACCCGCCAGGGTGCGCTGCAATTATTTTTACATAAACTGTAGCTTCAAGGGGATAGTTTGCTATAAAAAATGCAGCCAACTTGAGATTTAAGTTAGTACCAACTGCAAATTTTTATTATAATTACAAAAAATACTGAAATCCGAACAAAAACAGTTTCACTGTAAAAAATCGCGCCAAGTCCACGTTCATAAGACTACTAAGAAAAAAAAAATTTTTTTTTTTTTTACAAAAAGATATAAAATAGAAAAATTAAAAAATCCAAGTAACCGATATGATTGTATATGATTTTCGGAAATTAAAAAAAATTTTGTTGTAAATTTAAAAATTAAGAAAAAAATTTTAGAACGTACTTGGTGTGCGTCATTGTGTATTTCAATTTTTTTAAAGTCCTAGTAAATAGATTTTACGAATTTCATTAAAAGTAAAATATTTTGCAACCACGCACACTAAATCCGGCGGCCATCATTGTTTCCATGGCAACAGCAAGCTGTCGGCCATAATTGTTTTTAATCGCCCCGCCTCCTTGTTTTAGTTCCGGCGTGCAAGTCAGCTGTTATTTTCTTTAACTTGTTTTTATTGAAATTCATACCAAAAATAACGAACAATTACTGTCTTAGTTTATCAAGAGTATTTTTATATCCGAATAAAATTGTTTTCTGTGAAAAATCGCGCCAAGTTTCGTTCACAAGACTGTTAAGAAAGAAAACATTTTTTGGCGCGATTTTTTACAGTGAAATTGTTTTTGTCCGGATTTATAATTGTCACGTGGAATTTTTTAATTAAGGCAAAGGGTCCAGTTTCTGACACTCTAAGAGTGATGTTAGAGGTTATAACACAATAATTATTATATACAATATTTAATTGGAGTAAATAATTTTTGCATGATAAAAAAATTTAGAATTTCTTGAAAAGATTATCAACGCGAAAGAATTATATGGGACTAGTTTATAATTTAAATTAATGTTTTAAACAGTAACGTTGTAGGACCTAGATTCTGACACTCATTTAGAAAAATTATTCATTATTGGTTAGGTTTACATTATTTAATTAAAATAAAATAAAATCATTCAATAAAAGATAAATTAAACTTGTATTATAATTAAAACACTTTTTTTATGTTAAAAAAAATTTTCAATATTAATTTAACTCTACGATCGTAAATAAAAGCATATTATTATAATATATTAAGTATAATAAATATAAATATTTAAATATATTTCATTGAAACGTCAACAACGAAATAACCTTGATAATAGTTTAAAATTCGGGTGTCAATAACTGCGGCGTTTTTAAAAAAAGTGCCATTCGGCAGCCGAAATGGAAGTAGATTTCATTTTTTACTTATTAATTAAAATTACAATTAGATTTTAACGTACGATTTTTTTTTGTAATCATTAGACTCAAAGTTTACACAGTTATTATATAAAATTTATTATAATCAATAATTATTACATGAGATTTGTTAATTTCTTATTATTTACATGAAATTTGTTATAACTAATCAATTTTGTATAATGTTGACTTAATTTTGGGACCATAAATTTTTTTTTTCATTTATTGTTTAATTATTATTATTAAAATTATTATTATGACATATTCATCTTTAAAATTTACGGAAAATTACGTCATGAGGATAAATACAATAGTTAGATTTTTATGAATTCTACTAAAAATTTCTTAAAAATGATCATAAGATAGATATTTTTTGTTTTAGAAAAAAATGAATGCACACAAATTGAAGCTTAATTTCTCAGCTTTCAGATGCATTTTACAGAAATCGGATATCTCGACGCATTCGAAAGTTATTTGAAGAAAAAGTAGTGAAAGTAACAAATTTTCAAAATTTCAGAATTTTGAAATGCTGTAATTTATAAACTATTTAACCGATTAAGCTTATATTTGAACTTGACCTTCCTAATAGTCTATAGAATAAGTATGTTGAGTTTAGTTCAGATCCCTTGAGAATTCTCCACGCTATCGTCGTGACAAGCCGCGTTATATCGTATATATATATAAACTTTTGAACTACATGTATTTTCTGACTCAGATCATCGAGTTAGTTCGAAATATAGTAAAATTTACGGAAAATTACGTCATGAGGACAAATACAATAGTTAGCTTTTTATGAAATCTACTAAAAATCGACCTAGTTATTGACACCCACATTTTAATACAAAAATGTCATATAAAGTGATATATTATAATTAAAAACTAAAGAATGTATAATAATTAACTAATTTATATAGTTTTTAGTAGATTTTATAAAAATCTAACTATTGCAGCCGTCCTCATAGCGCAACTTTTAAAAAATTTAGCCATTTTCTGACTTAGTTTGTCGAGCTGAGTCAGAAAATATATATAGTTCTAAAGTTTATATATGTATGTATTTATACGATATAACGCGGCTTGTCAGCACGATAGCGTTTTCAATTTATGACCGATTCTTCTCAAACTCAGCATGCTTTATCTATCGATCAAGACCAAGGTTAAGTTCGAAGATGAGCTTAATCGGGCGAGTAATTTGGAAATGACAGGATTTTGAAATTTTGAAAATCGTAAAAATTGATGTTTTTACTACTTCAACTTGGTATAATTACTGAACTAGACAAGATATTGAAATTCGGTAAAATGCATCGTAAAGCTCTTTCAATAAGCTTCAATTTTCACTACTTAGAAGTAGTAGTAGCCTCAATATTACTCCTTTTAGAGTTCGTTTAATGAAACAGTTTTACTGTTGCAGCCGTTTTAGAATTATTGTCTGCATCATAGCTTAATCATGATGTAAATTCAATAATTACGATATTGATCAGTCTTTTGTGTAATGTTTTCGGGTAGGTTGTCAGTAAATATGTCACAAATTAGTTCTAACCATTGTTTTCTTCAACTAAAATTTTATCCGGTTGCAAAATTCTGATTAACTTGAAAACTGTTGTTTCTCAGCAGTTACTTAAAATTTGGACTTTTATAATTCAAATCTTATGATCTGTGCAATTCTTTGGTAAATATTTGAGAAACTTTTTCTTCACAAGATAATTTTTTTTCCAAAATTTGTTGTAAATAGTTTTAAATTTATTATTGAATTTTGTTTTTAATTCATGAATTAAGTTATACATTATCAGTGTTATTATATTATTTTATAAAAAATCAATTTTTCTTATTTGAAAAATCTACTTTCATTTCGGCTGCTTTTTTGGCACGAATGGCCTTTTTTTTTTATATTTTTATACTTTTATGATAAAGAGTTGATTGATTGGATAGACGAACGCTCTTACGTATACTGCTTAGAATATAGCTTAAAAATGGCTTTCACACTCAAGACTTAAAGAATTTTTTTTATTAAGTTATTTTTTTTTTTTCACGGTTGGGAATATAATCAAGTACATAATTAATTAATTTTAATTTAAAAAAAATTTATAAAACTATTTAATGAAATGTTTTTTTTTTTTAATTCAAAATAACGTTAGAAGTGTCAGTAACTGGGTCAGTGTCAGTAACTGGGTCAGTGTCAGTAACTGGGTCAGTGTCAGTAACTGGGTCTTTTACCTTATTTGAGAGGTAAAAAAATTTTTAATGTCAGTTAACTTGAGTGTCTTTTTAAAATTTTCTCAGTGCAAGGTGTTTAGCAACGCAACACGTGGTTAAAGATATTTATCTTCGTGTTGGTTTTTATTTTAAAAAAATGGAATTATCTCAAGCAATTGTTGCATCATGAACTGCCTTCGACTTCTTATCAAGTTTAATAAAATGGTCGTGAGAACGTCGCAGAATGTTAGTACGGACAGCTATCAGGTTAGTTTTTTAATTAAAAAATTTTTTTTTCTTTCTTGACAATGAAAATTGACTTTTGTTGCAAGAGTGCAATTGAGGCGCTTAATAATCTTCAGTCCAATGCTGCCTACCTCAAGAATGCTTCCAGACACACTAATACTCTTAAAGACACCGAGAAATATCTTAAGAGGTAAGAGTTTTTTTTTTTTGTTAATTTCTAGCACTGGAATTATTTTTTTTTTTTTTTTTTTTAGAAAATTTTTTAAATAGTTATTTAAAAAGTTGAAATAAAATTAGTGTAGTTTTAATAATATATTTTAAAAAGATAATTATTTAAATTTTAAAAATTAAAAAAATTTTATTTTAACATTATTTAAAAATCAATTAAAATTAATAAAATTTTACAAAAGATACATTTGTAAATTTTAGAAAAATTATTTTTTAAAAATTGTTTAAAATATTTTTAATAAGGAATTTTTAATTTAAATTTAAATATTCTAGTCATTAAAAAAATAGAATAATAAATTTAATTATTAGATTCTTTAAAAATCATTTTTATTTTATTAAAATTAATAAAATTTTATAAAACATAAATTTGTAAATTTTTAAAAAATAATTAAAAAAAAATTCTTTTAAAGAATTTTGATAAAAAATTTTTTAATTAAAATTAAAAAATTCTAGCCATAAAAAAATAATAGATTGATGAATTTAAGTTTAACAGTATTTAAAAATCATTTTTATTTTATTAAAATTAATAAAATTTTACAAAAGATACATTAGTAAATTTTAGAAGAATAATTTTTAAAAATTCTTTCAAAGAATTTTAATAAAAAATTTTTAGGTAAAGTTAAAAAAATCTAGTCATTAAAAAAATAGTAGAATAATAAACTTAATTATAAATTGTCGTTAATGAAGAAATGACCTTGTATATTATGAAATATTGAAATTTTTGAAGAAGTAAGTTCATTTTGATGTTACACTCATCGAGACCTTTCATTTGAGTACCCACATCAATTTTTCATATATTTTATATATTATATATATGTATATATGATAAATATATAAAAAATGCATGTAGGTACTCAAATGACAGCTCTTGATGAGTGTAACATCAGGATGAGCTTACATCTTAAAAAATGTCAATAATGAAGAAATGACCTTGTATATTGAGAAATATTGAAAATTTTAAAGAAGTAAGTTCATTTTGATGTTACACTCATCGAGACCTTTCATTTGAGTACCCACATCAATTTTTCATATATTTTATATATTTATATATATTATATATATGTATATATGAAAAATATATCAAAAATGCATGTGGGTACTCAAATTAAAGCTCTTGATGAGCGTAACATCAATATGAGCTTATATCTTTAAAATTGTCAATAATTAAGAAATGACCTTATATTTTGTGAAATATTAACATTTTTAAGAATATAAGCTCACTCCGACATAACACTCATCAAGGCCTTTCATTTGAGTACCCACATCAATTTTTCATATATTTTATATATTATATATATGTATATATGAAAAATATATCAAATATGCATGTGGGTACTCAAATGAAAGCTCTTAATGAGTGTAACATCAAGATGAGCTTATATCTTTAAAAATATCAAGAATAAAGAAATGACCTTGTATCTCGTCAACAAATGATATTTTTAAAGAAATAAGCTCATACTGATGTTACACTTATCGAGACCTTTCATTTGAGTACCCACATCAATTTTTCATATATTTTATATATTTATATATATTATATATATGTATATATGAAAAATATATCAAAAATGCATGTAGGTACTCAAATGAAAGCTCTTGATGAGTGTAACATAAATATGAGCTTATATCTTTAAAATTGTCAATAATTAAGAAATGATCTTATATTTTGTGAAATATTAACATTTTTAAGAATATAAGCTCACTCCGACATAACACTCATCAAGGCCTTTTATTTGAATACCCACATCAATTTTCCATATATTTCATATATTTATATATATTACATATATTCATATATGAAAAATATATCAAAAATGCATGTGGGTACTCAAATGAAAGCTCTTGATGAGTGTAACACCAAGATGAGCCTATATCTTTAAAAATGTCAAAAATAAAGAAATGACCTTGTATCTTGTCAACAAATGATATTTTTAAAGATATAAGCTCATCTTGATGTTACACTCATCAAGACCTTTCACTTGAGTACCCACATCAATTTTTCATATATTCTATATATTTATATATATTATATATATGTATATATGAAAAATATATCAAAAATGCATGTGGGTACTCAAATGAAAACTCTAAATAAGTCTAACATCAGGATGAGCTCATATCTTCAAAAATGTCCATAGTTAAAAAAGTACAGTACAATTAAACGTAAATCATTATTTAATAAATCAAAATTTTATTTATTTATAATTCAGAACTAATAATTATTAACGTTGACCATTTTTAATAAAAAAAAAAAAAAAATTCCAGATCCGGAATTACAATAGAAGACCTCAAAAAGCTGTCAATAATCCACGTGGCAGGAACAAAAGGCAAAGGATCAACATGCGCATTTACAGAATCAATCCTCCAGAACCACGGGCACAAAACTGGACTCTACACATCTCCACATTTAGTCTCAGTGCGCGAAAGAATCCGCATAAACGGTCAACCAATCTCCGAGAAATTATTCTCGGAAGAATTTTGGCGGCTGCATACTCGCCTTAGTTCCCAAAAAGACCACGAGAGGGACATGCCGCCGTACTTTCGGTTCCTTACAATTTTAATGTTCCACGTGTTCCTAAAAGCGTCGGTAGATGTCGCGTTAATCGAGGTGGGAATCGGGGGGCTCTACGACTGCACGAACATCATCCCCTCGGCAGTTTGTGTCGGAATAACAAGGTTAGACCTGGACCACACGGCGCTGCTTGGCGATACCATCAGCGCCATCGCAGCGCAAAAAGCGGGAATTTTTAAAAAGTCCGTACCTGCATTTTCAGTTGCTCAGCCCGCGGAAGCAGCTAAGGTTCTTAGAACCAGAGCCAGCGCCATTTGTTGTCCGCTGACTTTCGTTCCAGGAACCTCGAGTGTCTTCAAGAGTCCGCCGGTTCTGGGAATCGCTTCGGATGTTCAGCAGGCGAACGCAGCGCTGGCAGTCGAGTTGGCAAGAACCTGGATGAACAGTCGGAGAGGAACAATCGGTTATTTTGATGTTGGAACAGTGGAACAGGCTCTTAAATCCTGCAGGTGGCCCGGAAGGACTCAAATTTTGAAGACCAAGTTCGTAGATTTTTACCTAGATGGCGCTCATACGCCAGAGAGCGTTAAATGTTGCGCAGAGTGGTTCCTAAAGTTCCGGAAACCGATGGAACCATCTGTTCTTATTTTTAATTCAACCGGGAACCGAGATTCCAGGAACCTCCTTGAGATTTTGCGGAACATTGGCTTCTTCTTGGCAATTTTTGTTCCAAATTTTGCAGGATTTGCTTCTAATGAGCAAGAGAACCGCCTCCTGCCGGTAAATGAACAAACTAAGAGGTGTAAAATTAATTACGACCTCTGGGTTGCACTGAACAATCACGGCGCATGCGCAGAATCTGTTCCTGCGCGGAACAACCAACGCGCATGCGCAGAAACTGTTCCAGCTCGGAACAGCCGTAGCGCATGCGCAGAATCTGTTCGCGAGGCACTGGAGGTTATTAAAACCGAGTTCCCGGAACAGAGGGCGCAAGTTCTTGTCACTGGCTCGCTACATCTTGTTGGAGCTGCTTTAGCGATTCTAGACCCGGAACTTACCATGAAGAGCGACTACTGATCTGGGAAAAATTATAAAAATTGTTATTTGGTTTTTTATTGTTATAAAATAATTTTACTAACAATTATCACGGCTAGTGGCACAAATCTCTTAAATTTAATTAATTAATTGTAATTTTTGACTTTTGTACTGGTTAATAAATTATTTACATCACTTAACGGTAAAAAATTAGGGAAGAATTATATAATTATTTTTACAAATTAAAATAACTTTGGGTGGTACTCTAGCTCGGATTCTGCTTCCGTGTCGGAGAGTGAAAGGGATATTCCGGGGCGACGTCGCAGGCGGTTGTCTTCAGGGCTCTGGAATTTAAATTTTTATTATTAGAATTGTTTATTTGAGGGAGAATTTGGGTTAATGTAATTGGAGAAAATAAATGACTAATGATAAGGAAAAATGAAAAAAAAAATCAAGTTATTTAAACAATTTTAAGACAAAAAAAAAATTAAGATTATGTTCAAGAAAAATATTTTTTTTTCAATTATAAAAATTAAGATTGTTTGAGGCAAAAATTATCTTTGCAAAGGTAAAAGGGCGCATAAATTATTATAAGTCCTTTTACCTTTAGGCACGCGATATCCTCTACAAGGATTCTAGACCAAACTCTTGATTAGTAATTTAGTAATTTTTTAGCAATTTAGAATTTTAAAATTTTCACACTTCCGCGTAACTATTGTAAGTAATATTAAACCATGGTTAACTAGTTTAGGCTCGAAAACTTTCGATAAATTTATTTCTAATGATTGTTATATACTAATCGAATCGATTTCACATCCTCTACAAGGATTTTAAGCTAAACAGTTGATTAGTTTATTGTTTTTAAAACAATAAGAGAAAATAAGGGACAAAACGCTTCAAAACTCTCGATAAATTTATTTCTGATGATTATTATATACTAGTCGATTCTTTTTTGCATCCCCTACAAGGTTTTCAGGCCAGACAGTTGACAAGTTTATATTTTTTCAACTTCCCCTTAAAAATTAATCTTGTTTTCTTTTAAATTTTTTATATCAAATTTCATCAAAATTTCTCTTATTTTTTCTTTGAATTATACTAATTTTTTATTCTGAATTGTTTCCTTATTCACAGTCTAAAAATTTGAGTCAATTTTATTATTTTATTATTTTTTTATTATAATTCTATTATTATTTTAATACTTTTCATAATTTTTTTATCCTGTATTTTTTCCTTATTTAAACTCGAAAAATTTGAGTCAATTTTATTATTTTTTATCATAATTTTATTATTATTTCAATACTTTTTATTATTTTTTAATTCTGAATTTTTCACTTATTTAAAGTCTAAAAATCTGAGTCAATTTTATTATTATCATTATTCTATTATTTTTTTATTATAATTTTATTTTGAATTTTTTCCTTATTTAAAGTCTAAAAATTAGAGTATTAACTAGGGCTGTACAATTTCGCCGGTTAATCCGGTTAAAAAAGTTAGCTAATTTAATTAGCCAGTTAGCTGGCCAGCTTAGCTAATTTAACCGATTAGCCGAATTAGCTTAGCTAATTAGCCAACGGCTTAACCGGTTAACCTAGCTTAACTCAACTAATTAGCCGCCCTGATTAAAAATACTCATTGAAAAGTATTGAAAAAGATGAGAATTGAATACTTTTGAACAAATCCTATTCCACAAGTTTTTCATCTGAACATTAAATTAATACTTTTCAATTATATTGAATCTAAAAATAATATAAGAATTTCTGAACACCTAAACAATTGAAAAAGATTCAAATGAATTGACATTTTCAATATTTTTGAATCATCCTCAATAACAAAATAATGTCGAATTTCGGGTTACATGTAGGATTAAAAAAGATTTAAATGAATTAACAGTTTTCAATCTTTTTAAATCCTTCTCAATACCAAAATAGTTTCGCATTTCCGATCATGCGTTGTATTAAAAGAAATTAAAATAAATTGAAAGTTTTCAATCCCAAAATAGTTTCATATTTTGGATCACGTGTAGGGTAAAAAATTAAAATTAATTGAAAGTTTTAAATTTTTGTGAATCTTTTCAAAACAAAAATAGTTTTCTATTTTGGGTCACGTGTAGAATTAAAAAAATTCAAATGAATTGATAGTTTTCAATGTTTTCTGTATTTTTATTAACTAAAGCCAAAATATCTATCTCCAATTCTTTAGAAAGTTTATCTCTTGAAATCAACTGAAGTTTTTTTTTCTTAGAAACCGTAAAACTCAAATTTTTTCACTGAGTGATCAATTAAAGATCACTAAGTGGTCTATTCTTGATAGACTATTAGTGGATTTATTATTGATCATGAGCTGATCAATAGTGATTTACTAGGAAATTATTTATTGGTCATTGAGTATTCATGAATTGATCATTCAGTGATCATAAATTGATCGCTGAGTAATTTAATAAGGTGAAAAATTATAAAGCTTTATTAAACATTGAAAGAAAAATTTTTTTTATAATATTATTATTGATCCGTTTTCTTATGATTAGAAGCTACTTAAAAATGATTTTTAATCATTTTTATCTGCTATTGTTTAACCCTTTAGAGTCAGAGGATCTTGAAACGTCTTTGCGTGAGAGTAGTGGGGGGAGCGCAAATCCATAGTAAGACCCAAGAGTGGGGTTTCAAGGTCAGACTCTAAAGGGTTAAAAAATTGTTACAAAAAAATTAGGAAAACGGTTGACCCTAAAGGCCATCCCTGCAACTTCCCGCTAATTCCGTTAATACCTGGCCGCTTTTTTGAGCTCTTCGAGCTCAAAAGTACAATCTGTGTTGTTTTAAGCTCTCCGAGCTCAAAAAGATACCTTTTCTATGCTTTTGAGCTCTTTGAGCTCAAAAAGTCTGATAGAAGTTTCATAGAACACTATTTTTTCAATGTTCATACACGGGAAAAATTTCTGGGAAAATTTACGATACAACTATTGTAAAGCTAGACTATACTTTTATTACTATCAATTGTCACATATTTTAAGAAGAAAAATACTATTTATTCATGAAAAAATACGATATTACTATTGTAAAAGTAAAGAGATGAAAATTTCCAATGCTGCCTCTGTATCTTTCCAATAGAACTATAGCAAATTTTACAATAGTTGAATTGGAATGTTTCTCAATTAGTGTGAGTGATGGCCGTGCACAGCGCTAGACTCCGAGTTTATGTAAATGTTAATGGATATGGGTCTTAGTTTACCTCGGATAGCGTAGAGGGAGAGTCTCGGGCTGCGAACACAGAGTTCCGGGTTCGATTCCCAGATAACACGAAAATGCCGGTTTCTTTTTTCGATTACTGTACAGGTACCAATTAGTCCAACCTTCTATCTCTCTCCCTCCCTAATATTTCTTTTAAAAACCAACTGTGAATTTTACAATAGTTGAATTGTAAAGTTCACAACACATATTGTATAATTTGCTCTATAGTATCCAACTTTTTAAGACTCTTGCTAGTCTTATTTGTTGGATAAAATTTAATAGTAGATCGTAAAATTACTAAATAAGAAATATAGTCCACCGTTACTATTTTATTTAGTAAAAATTACAATAGTAAAATAGTAAAAACTCCTTCAATTTTCTTTCCGTGTACCGCAATAACTTTTTAATGAATGAACCGATTTTTACGCGGTTGGCGGCATTCTACGCAGTTTTTTAAGCCTTATAAATAATTTCTAAATTTCAATTGGTCAAACTAGAAATTTCGGAGTAACTCTGAAAAAACACTTTTTTCTGTTTTCTTTCGTTCACGATATCTCTCGAACGAATCAACCGATTTTGACCGGATTGGCGGCGATCGACGTGGTTTTCAAGGTTGAGAGCTGATTAGTTTTTGGAATCGATCGGTTGAGCCGTTTAAAAGTTATCCCAAAAAAACCACTTCAGAAAAAAAATTTTTTCCTACTTTTTTTTAGATTTCTCCAAATTTCTCAAAATCTATCAGTCCGAATCGGTTCAAATTAACAGAAAATCTAAGTTTGGCGAAGCCCTTTCGAATGGCACCAACCGCGATGAAATCGGTTCAACCGTTCAAAGTTATAAGAGGTTTACATACTTACACACACACATACCCTAGTAGAAATGAAATCAAGTTTTTAGCCAGTAACTGGCCAGTCTTACTAGACTTAAACCAGTAACTGGCCAGTGTAATATCCAGTTTCTGTCTAGTAACTGGCCAGTTTTACTAGAGATCTAACAAAACATTATGGCGGCTTTAGTGAAACTGTCAGTTTCGAATTCTGAGGTTATTAGGCGTTATTAAAATTGTCAAATAAATTCAAAATAATGTTTAATAAACGATATGATATAAAAAGTTTCATTTATGTGTACATTATAAAATAGATAACATCATTAGTCTGATAGACTAATAATAAATCTAACAATAGAATAAGAAAATAATTATTTTGAATTGGAGATTTGTTTTAATACTTACAGTCACAATTTATATATTGTGTCATTTTTTTCACTGTATCCATTTTGAAATATATACTGGAAATTATTTACACGTTAATAAACACTAATTTTTGATTGATTTATACTGTTTTTAACAATAATAATTACAATAATGATGCGTACAGGTTAACAAAAAAAATAAACAAACATACACACACTAGTAAAGATACACTGTCGGTGTAACTAATGTTTATGACTTAGTTGTAGGTGGCGCGATTTCAAGTTTTTACTCGATATCACTGGCCAGTTACTGGTTTATATCCAGTGAAAACTCGATTATTTCTACTAGGGTACATACAGACATAGTGACACCCTCGCGGGAATAGTCAGGAAAGCTTCCTAGGACCCTCAAAACGTCAGAGATCTGATGTAAAACTCGATTTTCCGAAAAACGGGGTAAAACCAATAACTTCCCTTTTTTGAAAATTTTCAATTTTCTTAGCGGGAAGTTAAAAATCATGAAGAACAGAAAAACGAGTTAAAAAGTTCCGGAAACATTCCTCAGAAAAGTTCCGATTATGAGACGATCCGGAACTTTGCGGAACTCTTTTAGAAACAGTATTAAAAAAAAATTTACTCTACAAACTTTTAAGTAAACCGAAAATTTGAAATTCTTCAAATTTTTTAGGAACTTTCACGGAACATTTTCGAACTCTTTGGAAACAACATTAAAAAGTTTGCCCACAAACTTTTGAGTAACCAAAATTTTCCAATTCTTAAAATTTATTATAAACTTTTGCTTGGAACTTTGCGGAACTTTTCAGAACTTTTCAATGTTTTTGGAACTTTTTAATACTGTTTCTAAAAGAGTTCAGGAAACGTTCTACAAACTAAATTATCTATCCGGAATATAAAAATGAGCTATTTAACCGGTTTAGCAGTTGGCTAATTAGCTGAGTTAAGCTAGGTTAACCGGTTAAGCCAGTTGGCTAATTAGCTAAGCTAATTCGGCTAATCGGTTAAATTAGCTAAGCTGGCTAATTAACTTTTAACCGGCCAAATTGTACAGCCCTATTATTTTCACTTTGAATTTTATTAATTTTTTCCTTATTTAAGGTCTAAAAATCTGAGGTCAATTTTATTATTTTTATCCTGAATTTTTTCCTTATTTAAAATCTAAAATTAGAGTCATAATTTTATATATATACGTGATATATACGTCATGACCCCATATATATACGTGACTTGAATAAAGTAGTCAGTACTTGTCTCCGGATAGCTTAACTGGTAGAAACCCTTGGCGCGTAACCGAAGATCTGGGTTCGATTCCCAGTCTGGGCTGTCTGATTATTTTTCAATTACGGGAAAATTCCCACTGAGTAGGTCCCCCCTTTCCCCTATCCGTTCTTTCTGCCAACTCCTTAAAATTTGCTTTAATATGGCTTTTAAGGTGGATTAGAGTCGTAACATTTAATAATTTTTTAAACTTACCTGATCTAAAATTCCGCAGTAGGTTCCGAAGCTTATATCCAACCTCATGATTATCTTCCTCCATATCCAGCTTCATACTCTTCAAACTCATCGGACTCGGAATCAAGATCAAGATCGTACCTCCTGTTCCTAGTGAGAGACCTTGCAGACCATCTGCGCAAGATCGGTGAGTGTACGAAGAAATGGAGTCCTGATTGGACTGATGCTTAGCACGGAGAGCCTTGGCAGTCTCTCTATCAGCGTTGAACCTAGGTAAGACCCCAGCGCTTGCTCTGGCCTTCAAAGTAGGTTTTCCGTGATGGTACCCGACGTCCTTGATCTCGATCGAAGTTCGCTTAACAGGGGTCTTGTATCTATCAATTGGCGGGCGGATGTACTCGCAGTAGTCCGAGACTTGACCTCCTCCAATTGGCGGACGCAGCTTGACGTAAGCGAGCCTTGACTGGATGTCCGGGAGGTTTGGGACCCTTCACTGGGGTCGCAAAAGGGTTCCAGCGTTTCCAGAGCAGCCACCACCCGGACAGCGAGTCTCCGTAGTTTGTTAGGTCAGTATCGTCCTGGGATCCAGCGTCAATGGCCAGGATGTGGTGTGCTCACTTGTCTTAGCATTATGTCAGCTGGTGCAATTTTTTAATGATTATTTATACTTTTAAGGACTTTTTGCAAATTACCTGGGACATTGTTTACACGTAACACCGTCGACTAACAGAATGCCCCGTCTAGCGGGTCGCAAAATCCGGAGGAAACACCCCGCTATTGTTGTCATACTTGCGCGTACGTACTTCCATAATGGGCTAGGTTAAGTGGGGAAATTAGCAAAATACTTTACTGACCCTCTAAGGGTCGTTTAGGAATCCAACTAAGCCATAGTTATCAAATTGTCACAACCCTGGTTTTAAGCTATTATTTTTATCTTGGTTCCTATTGGTCAAAAAAATTTTTGAAATAAAAGTGGCAACTTAGAGTTTCCTTTATAAGGTGAAAATTTGTCCGGATTACGAGAGATTTTGATTACAAAAAGTTATGGAATTTTGAAGAACAAGAACTCGGAAATTCCTGAAAAATTTGATTGGTTTCTGTTTTTTAAAAGACTATTTTATTAAAGAAACTATTGATTTTAGAAAAAACTTTTGAGACAAAAATTGCCAGCTTAGAGTTTTCTTTATAAGATAAAAATTGTCCGGATCAAAATTTTAATTATAAAAAAGTTATGGCAATTTAAAATCAAAAACTCAGAATATTCCCCAAAGAGGGTTTTGAACTGGGGGCGCTGAAAAGCTTTAAAAAAAAATTTTTTGTCTAAAGAAGTTGTAGTGGGTCTTAAAGTTGAAAGGTCTAAGGATAATAAAAATCCCGGCAAAGACATAAAAATAATTAGTTTAATATTTTTAATCTCAAGTCAAAGTTTAAAAATTGTAAAGTTTAAAATTTGGATCTTACAATCAATCTTTAATAATTTTTAAGCTCAGTTCCTATTGGTCTAAAAAAAAACTTTTTAGAACAAAAGTTGTAGCTTACATTCTCTTCTTTGAGGACAAAATTTGTCCGGTTTAAAATTTTTATTAGAAACAAAGTTATGGCTTTTTAAAAAGTTAAAAAACACGACAAATTTCCTCAAAAATCAAGTTTTTGAGTTGGGGGCGCTGAAAGCTTTGCGGAAAAAATTTTTCTTCTAAAAAAGTTGGCAGTGAGGTTTTAAAGCTGAGAAGGTCTAAGGATTCTAAAAATGCCGAGCAAAGACATATAAATAATTATTCATCTATTTTTAATTCTTAATCAAAGTTTAAAAATTGTAAAATTTGAATTTTGAACTAATTAACTTTAAAAAATTTTATCTTGGTTCATATTGTTCTCCTAAAAAACTTTTGGGACAAAAGTTGTAACTTAATGATCTCCTCTTAAAGAAAAATTTGTCCGGTTCAAAATTTTTGATTCAAAAATGTTATTGAGCTTTAAGGTCAAATACTTGGAAAGGATATTCTTTAAAAATGGGTTTTTTTGAGTTGGGGCGCTGAAAACTTTATTGAAAAAATTTTTTTCAAAAAAAAAAACTTTTAACGGTGGGTTTTAAAGCTGAAGGTCTAAAGTTCTAAAATCCCGGCAAAGACATAAAAATAATTAGTTGTCTATTTTTAATTTGAAGTCAAAAAATAATTTCTTTAAACCAGGGTTGCGATTTTTGGAAAAATATTAAATAAGGAATAAAAAAAAATATGCGATGCATCTTGTCGACGGGAGCAGTCGGGAAATGTCACCAAGTAAATATGAGTAAAAAATTTACCTGGCAGATTATTGACTTCGTACCCGCCGTCCAAGGGAAGTGAGATGGCCATCTGTTGGATCACACAGGGGTGGCATATAAGCCAGACCCAGTGACAGTGAACTCTAATGTAACGCCACAGCGATCACTAAGCACGTCATCTATCTATTATAATAAGATCATCTAATCGAGTCGAGGTTTATTCCTTGACAGCTTTTCCGATTTTAAATTTAGCATCTACCGCGAAGTACGTCAACTTTAATTTAAAAGTAAAACTTCGCTCCCGTCATTAACAAAAGCAGGAAAATGATCGAGGTGCTGAGATGTTGTGAGATTGAGTATTAAAAAAGCTGTCTAATTTCTAATGAATTAGCTTACGTATTCCCAATTTCGATCATGCTATTGTTAATTATTATTAATTATTAACAAAATAAGAAAGATGTTAGGAATACCGTGGTCAAGTTAAACTCAACGAATACTCGACCATGTGTGTGCGTGCGCATACAAGAAGCCGTGATGTCTGTCGTGATTATAAACGGAAGCCAAAGGGGTCCCTCGACCTGGCAGGTTGTTCGCCGAGGGTCGTCTGGATTGTCTTGTTGAAGTCACTTTCCGGAGAACATTGAAGTCATCGGGTTAGAGTCAGGTCTAATATTTGCCTCCACCACTGTGTCATTTTTTCTGAAAAAATTTATTTTATTATTAAATTGCACTGTACTTCTTTAAATATTGATGCTTTTTAAGATACAAGCTCATCCCGATGTTAGGCTCATCAAGAGCTTTTATTTGAGTACCCACATGCATTTTTGATATATTTTTCATATATAATATATATTTTAAATATATAAGCTCATCTTGATGTTACACTCATTAAAGAGCTTTCACTTGAGTACACTTACACATGCATTTTGATATATTTTTCATATATACATATATATATAATATATATAAATATATGAAATATGATGGCTTGATGCGGGTACTCAAATGAAAAGAGCCCGATGAAGTGCAACATCGAGATGAGCTTTATATCTTCTAAAATGTCAATATTTCTAAGATACAAAGGTCATTTCTTCATTAGTAACATTTTTAATGATATAAGCTCATCTTAATAATTTATGCTTATCAAGAGCTTTCATTTGAGTACCCACATGCATTTTTGATATATTTTTCATATTTACATATATATAATATATATAAATATATATGAAATATATGAAAAAATTGATATGGAGTACCTTGAAACTTGACAGAGGTATGAACGAGCTTATATCTTCCGGGACCAGGCTTATCTTCATGTCCAATATTCTCACAGATACAAGATCATTTCTTCATTATTAACATTTTTTAACGATATAAGCTTTCATCTTGATATTACACTCATCAAAAGCTTTCATTTGAGAGTACCCACATGCATTTTGATATATTTTTAACCTTATACATATATATAATATATATTTTAAATATATAAAAAAGCTCATCTTGATGTTACACTCATTAAGAGGCTTTCATTTTAGAGGTGCCCACATCAATTTTTTCATATATTCATATATATTATATATATATGTATATATGAAAAATAAAATCAAGCACAAGTAATGGTAAAATGAATGATGGTGGCACCTCGGACATGGCTTGCTCTCTTCAAAAATGTCAATATTTCATAGATACACTAAGATCATTTCTTATTTATTGACATTTTTAAAAGATATAGCGCGCATCCTGATGTTACACTCATCAAAGAGCTTTTCATTTGGTTGCCCACATGCATTTTGATACCTTTTCTGCATATACGCATATATATGCTATGCCTATATATATATACTGCTATATATATATATATACATGATAAATATGATGTATAAATATATGAAAAAATTGATGTGGGTACTCAAATGAAAAGTCTTAATGATCTGTAATGACATGTCTTTAAATATGGTCACGACATACAAGGTAATTTCTTGGTTATTAGCATAATTAAAGCTGGCGCTTCGACCATTCTCGGGCGCTTCTGTGTCGTCGCGTCGTAATGTGTTCCTTTCTCCATGCGCCACTGCTGCCCCCATGAAGGAACCGATGCTCCACGCCCCCTACCATGTCCAGCATAGGAGATCCCCGCTTCTACGAATGGCTTTTGGCATTCCGACGTGAGAGCTGCACCCGCGAAGCGCCCCCACCGCCAGAACTGGAGCCTACTGATGTTCCTGTTAGCCACCGCGCAAGTCTACTGAGAGAATCGCTGTGCGTTCACGTTCGGATTTCCGACGACATTAACGCACAGGCACAGTTCGTTTCTGGAACCGAAAAATTACGGTTAGAACTTTGGAACCGGTTGGAATTTTCGAACCGGATTAATTTTAGTGAAAAGAGGAGACTTTTTACTATAATTTTTGTTTCAAAAGTTTTTTTCGAGGACCAATAGTTCCCCAGATAAAAATTTATAATGATCCAATCTTTGTTAATATTAATGTCTAAACTTTGACCACTAGTTAAATGATGATAACTTTGGAACTAATTACAATTTTTGAACCGGACAAATTTTATCTTAAAGAAGAAACTAAAAGCTACAATTTTTGTATCAAAAATTTTTTTTAGGACCCAAATTTTCCTAGATAAAAATTATATAAGCTTCATACTTATCGAATAATTGTTAATGTCCAAATTTTGACCAATATTCAAATGTTCATAACTTTGGAACTAAATATAATTTTTGAACCGGACAAAATTTGTAGCAAAGAAGAGGCTACAAGCTACAATATTTGTCTCAAAAATTTTTTCTAGGACCAAAAGATTTCTAGATAAAAATTATATAAAATTCATCCTCATCAAATAATTGTTAATGTCCAAATTTTGACCATTATTTAAATGTTCATAACTTTGGAAATAATGATCATTTTTAAACCGGACAAATTTTGTCTCAACAAGGAGATTAAAAGCTACTAATTCTTATCCCTAAAAATTTTTTGGGACCAAAATTTTCTAGATAAAAAATTATATATAGCTTCATACTCATCAAATAATTGTTAATGTCCAAACTTTGACCACTAGTTAAATGGTCATAACTTTTTGGAACTGAGTATTATTTTTGAACCGGACAAAAATTCATTTTTAAAGAAGAAACTAAAATTTTTGTCCCGAAATTTTTTGGAGACAAAAATTTCCCTAGATAAAAATTATATAAAAATTAAACATCCTCATCAAATAATTGTTAATGTCCAAATTTTTGGCCATTAGTTAAATGAAGCCACTAACTTTAGAAGCTAATTACAATTTTTTTAACTGGACAAATTTTATTTTAAAAGGAGGACTAAGAGATGATATTAAAGGTTAGCCAGTCACTTGACCATTTTTCATTTTCTTTCTTAATAAAATAAATTTGCTTTTTGAAAAAATAATTTTTTAAAAAAAATTTGATTTTTTAATTTTCACTAAATATTATGTGGATTTTTTTTGACATAATTTATTTGTTCGAAAAAAATTCTTAAGAATTATACAAATATCCAGTTGAATTAATTTTTCATACTAAAAGCTACAATTTTTGTCCCCAAAATTTTTTTTTTTCGGACGAAGAATAAAATCAAAAAGAAGACTTACAATTCTATACTGCGACACTCCTGGTGAACATTCTCTTAGGACACTGAACTTATGATGATGACTGGAGGCCCAGCTCCTCATGGTCCACCACTCGGTTCTGGCATTGCTGGGCCTCCTGACCGCATGTTCCTTGTGGAGAAGCACCCAGCTCCTTCTGCGTCCTCATAGCAAGTCTCTCTCGACCTCGCCGTTCCGGATTCTTCCCAAGGGTCCGGAGGAGAGTTTTGTCTCCCAACCCCACGATCAAAAGCTCACAATCGACTTGGCAGAACACACACCTCTGGGTCCAACTGTGTGGAGTCGAGTCACATTAATTTTAAGAGATCCGGTGCTGGTCTCCTGCTGCGAGCCGGAAATCGGCAGAGTGCGTTGGGCGTCTCCATGATACTGGTGCCCAGCGTCTTCTCACAACGTCAGAGGTCAGCCTTATGCAGGTCCAATTGCGCAGAGCGAGGGAGTGGTACAGCTCGTAGGTGAACGCCGTTAGAGGGACATCTTCGGAAACTGGAACTATCGCAGCTGTCCGGTTACCTGGGATGGTCTAGCGTCGAGAATGTTGACTGCTGCCAGGTCGGTGCTGGAGTTTTTATTGATGATCTTGTTGTTGCTACTTGCTGCCAGCTTCCTAGAATTCGATGACCTGAAAAATTAAATCATACAGATACATAGTGAGAAGTACAGCGCAGAACTATTGACATTTTAGGGTATAAAGCTCATCCCGATGTTCACATCAGGAACCTTTCATTTGAGTACCCACATCAATTTTCATATATTTATATATTATATATCATAAATAATAGAAAAATATCAAGAAAATGCATGTATGAGTATTCAAATAAAAAGCTCTCTGATTAATGGCCATAAGGGGATTGTTTCTCATAAAAATGACCTTGTGATCTCTTATTTATGAAGCATCAATGACATTTTTAAGCTTGATAGCAAGCTCATCCGATGTTACTAATCGAGACCTTTCATTTGAGTACCCACATCAATTTTCATATATTTTATATATTTGTATCATAATATATATGTATATATAATATCAAAATATAATGTGGAGTATTCAAATGAAAAGCTCTTGATAAGCGTAACATCGCGGGATGGCTGTTAATAATCTTGTGACTATTGGAAATTTATAAAGAGATAAACTCACCTCGATGTTGCACTCATCCGAGACCCTTTCATTGGTGCCCGTAATTTTTCACTATATTTCATATATTTATATATATTATATATGTGTAAATATGAAAAAAATAATATCCAAAATGCATGTGGGTATTTAAAGTAGCTCTGAAATCGCTTTTCTTTTGACTGGGATGACTTATATCTTTAAAATGTTAATAATGAAATGACCTTGATGTCTTGTGAACTATCGACATTTTTGAAGATATAGCTTATCCTGATGTTCCACCTATCAAGTACCACATCAATTTTTTCATATATTTCACATATATTTATATATTAACTCTTATATATATATAATGAAAATATCAAAAAATAACGTGGAACATAAATGAAAAAAAAAACCTGAGTGTAACATCGAGATGAGAGCTTATTTTCAAAGTTGCTAGTTAGAATGAAATAAGTTACCGAGGAAATGAAATTAATAAGCCTGGTAACAGTCAGCCAACAGGAAGGTCCTTCGGGTAGCAAGCCAGGTTCAGTCCTGACCATTTCCAGCAGTCCATTACTTACTTTCCGCTATAAGCGGCAATCTTTTCTTTTCCGTTCTTGTGGTGGTGCGGCCTCAAATGCGCTTCAGGGTTATGAAGGTCCACGAGAGTCCGACTCATCTCCTTGCCGATGAGCAGCGCGTCCACTCTCCAGGAACAGCAGTCAAAGGTGAAGTCACAAGCAGACTGCGGGCGCTTCAGGCCACAATGTTCGCCGTGCCAACTTTATCGTCGGCTTCTCTCGCATTATCGCGAAGAGCCGTCTGCTTGCTCAGAAGGGGCTATCCTGCTCGGGGTGCCTGCTCTTAATGTGGCAAAGGTGATGAGGTTCACCTAAATAGCCAATATTATTATTAAAAAATTATTTAGAGGTAATTTAATATTATTATAAATATTTTGTCACCAAATAAAAAATAAATTGTTCTTATTTTAATATTTACTTCACATGACTTGTGAGGAAATATAAATAAATGGAATTTTGTTTTTTATTGAATAATGA
>NC_058166.1:214542-222430 GCF_020080835.1 Cotesia glomerata | reverse complement strand
TATAGGGATTGAGAAAGAACTGTAGAGGCAGCACTGCACTGCTGAAAGTGGAGCGCCCTGGTGTTAAAATTTGCAAAAGCATAGTGATGTAAACAGTGTAATAAATAGTATTAGTTGAAAATAAATAATGAAAAAATAATTAGGAGTGATTAGGTTCTTGTCAGTCAAAAATACCCATATTAGGGGTCAAAATGACATAAAAGGAAAAAAAATTATTCAAGTCAGGGACTTACGTTTTTGAGATGGTGTAGAAAACAGAAGATTCAAAATAAAAACATTCAACCATAAAACCTGGTGTTTCAGTTGTCACTCAAACCAAAGTTTTCCGATATTTACAGTATAAAGAATTCGATCGTTAGTTGATGAAGTTTTTTTTAAAATTATTTTTCAGCATATTCGTTAATTAACGAAAAGTTACGAATTAAATATAAACTTTCGGTAAAAAGATATCATACTATGAGAATTGAAGCCAAGCCGTTCAACAATTTTTCATTTCGTTTTTCAACAATTAAATTGCCGAAATAAAAATACTTTTAAAAATTGCACGTATAATTTTTTAAATCTTCGACATGTGAAATTTTTATTTTAATGATTTTTAATAAAAGAAAATTATAAAAATTTTCAGATGTGAAGCTAATTCTAATTTTTATTAAAAAAAATGACACTGTGAGGATCAGCTGACATTTTGATAATTTTAAATTTTTATAACAAATCAATTAATTATCATAAAAAATACTTTTGAAAATTTGTACAAGCCATAAGTTTTTAAATTTCCGTTACATGGTGGAATTCTTTTAAAAATTTTTTAATAATAATTTAATTGTTATAAAATCTGAAAAAGTTGTAATGAATGTCTTTGATTTCAGTATCGTAAAAAGTTTCAAAGTCTAGAATTGAATTTTTTTTTTAATTTTCAGTGGAATAGATAAACTTGATGATACTTTTGAAGAAGACATTATGAAAAATTATTTTAATTAAATTAAAAAAATAATTAATTTAACAAATATGTTATTGTTTTGTATACTAGTTGCCACCACTTTGTTTTACATTTTTCTTGGCAGGTGGCGTCAAGGTCATCTTTCTCAATCCCTATTGTTGTCCCATAATCCTAATATAATCCTAATATAAAATTGTTCCTAATATAAAATTGAAATGAAATGTATCTGGCATCAAACTATTCGTAACGTGATTGGTCGAATATATCATAAGCATGAAAATATATGCAAATGCTATAGTCAGGCGCGCGCTTGCGCGCGCAAATTCAAATTCTAGTCCCATAATGAAATTGAGATGAAATGTATGTGAAACCAATTTATTCGTGATGTGATTGGTTGAAAATATTTATTCTCATTCTGATTGGTTGAAAAGTGAATATAATATACATAAATGACACATAAATATATCATGAAAATAAATGAGGCGGGGCTTGCGCGCAAATTAAATTCTAGTAAAATTAAAATTCAGATAAAATGTATGTGAAACCAATCTATTCGTGATGTGATTGGTCAAATATATCATAAGCATGAAAATATATGCAAACTCTATAGTCAGGCGCGCGCAAATTCAAATTCTAGTCCCATAATAAAATTGAGATGAAATGTATGTGAAACCAATCTATTCGTGATGTGATTGGTTGAAAATATTTATTCTCATTCTGATTGGTTGAAAGTGAATATAATATACATAAACGACACATAAATATATCATGACAACAAATATGAGGCGCGCGCTTGCGCGCGCAAATTAAATTCTAGTTGATTATTAATTACTAACACAACAATATATGAAAAATTGATGTGGGTACTCAAATGTGGATATGTTCATTTTATATCCACTGACGTCGGCCTAGATTCTGACACTCATTCAGAAAAATTATTCATTATTGGTTAGGTTTACATTATTTAATTAAAATAAAATAAAATCATTCAATAAAAGATAAATTAAACTTGTATTATAATTAAAACACTTTTTTTATGTTAAAAAAAATTTTCAATATTAATTTAACTCTACGATCGTAAATAAAAGCATTTTATTATAATATATTAAGTATAATAAATATAAATATTTAAATATATTTCATTGAAACGTCAACAACGAAATAACCTCGATAATAGTTTAAAATTCGGGTGTCAATAACTGCGGCGTTTTTAAAAAAAGTGCCATTCGGCAGCCGAAATGGAAGTAGATTTCATTTTTTACTTATTAATTAAAATTACAATTAGATTTTAACGTACGATTTTTTTTGTAATCATTAGACTCAAAGTTTACACAGTTATTATATAAAATTTATTATAATCAATAATTATTACATGAGATTTGTTAATTACTTATTATTTACATGAAATTTGTTATAATTAATCAATTTTGTATAATGTTGACTTAATTTTGGGACCATAAATTTTTTTTTTCATTTATTGTTTAATTATTATTATTAAAATTATTATTATGACATATTCATCTTTAAAATTTACGGAAAATTACGTCATGAGGATAAATACAATAGTTAGATTTTTATGAATTCTACTAAAAATTTCTTAAAAATGATCATAAGATAGATATTTTTTGTTTTAGAAAAAAATGAATGCACATAAATTGAAGCTTAATTTTTCAGCTTTCAGATGCATTTTACAGAAATCGAATATCTCGACGCATTCAAAAGTTATTTGAAGAAAAAGTAGTGAAAGTAACAAATTTTCAAAATTTCAGAATTTTGAAATGCTGTAATTTATAAACTATTTAACCGATTAAGCTTATATTTGAACTTGACCTTCCTAATAGTCTATAGAATAAGTATGTTGAGTTTAGTTCAGATCCCTTGAGAATTCTCCACGCTATCGTCGTGACAAGCCGCGTTATATCGTATATATATATAAACTTTTGAACTACATGTATTTTCTGACTCAGATCATCGAGTTAGTTCGAAATATAGTAAAATTTACGGAAAATTACGTCATGAGGACAAATACAATAGTTAGATTTTTATGAAATCTACTAAAAATCGACCTTGTTATTGACACCCACATTTTAATATAAAAATGTCATATAAAGTGATATATTATAATTAAAAACTAAATAATGTATAATAATTAACTAATTTATATAGTTTTTAGTAGATTTTATAAAAATCTAACTATTGCAGCCGTCCTCATGGCGCAACTTTTAAAAAATTTAGCCATTTTCTGACTTAGTTTGTCGAGCTGAGTCAGAAAATATATATAGTTCTAAAGTTTATATATGTATGTATTTATACGATATAACGCGGCTTGTCAGCACGATAGCGTTTTCAATTTATGACCGATTCTTCTCAAACTCAGCATGCTTTATCTATCGATCAAGACCAAGGTTAAGTTCGAAGATAAGCTTAATCGGGCGAGTAATTTGGAAATGACAGGATTTTGAAATTTTGAATACCGTAAAAATTGATGTTTTTACTACTTCAACTTGGTATAATTACTGAACTAGACAAGATATTGAAATTCGGTAAAATGCATCGTAAAGCTCTTTTAATAAGCTTCAATTTTCACTACTTAGAAGTAGTAGTAGCCTCAATATTACTCCTTTTAGAGTTCGTTTTAGAGTTCGTTTAGAGTTCGTTTAATAGCTTAATCATGATGTAAATTCAATAATTACGATATTGATCAGTCTTTCGTGTAATGTTTTCGGGTAGGTTGTCAGTAAATATGTCACAAATTAGTTCTAACCATTGTTTTCTTCAACTAAAATTTTATCCGGTTGCAAAATTCTGATTAACTTGAAAACTGTTGTTTCTCAGCAGTTACTTAAAATTTGGACTTTTATAATTCAAATCTTATAATCTGTGCAATTCTTTGGTAAATATTTGAGAAACTTTTTCTTCAATAAGATAATTTTTTTCCAAAATTTGTTGTAAATAGTTTTAAATTTATTATTGAATTTTGTTTTTAATTCATGAATTAAGTTATACATTATCAGTGTTATTATATTATTTTATTAAAAATCAATTTTTTTTATTTGAAAAATCTACTTCCATTTCGGCTGCCAAATGGCCTTTTTTTTTTATTTTTTATTCTTTATTTATTTAATTATTTACTGTTGATTATTAAATAGATTAGTTTTGTTTTTTTTTATTTTTTATTTATTGTTGATAATTTAAAGAATTTTTTTAACAAATAAATTGTGACAAAAAAAATTTATAAAAAAGTTATAATACTGGAGTTAGCCGACGTTTTTAATTTTTGGATTATTTTTTAATAATTAAATTAGAACAAAAAAATATTTTTAAAAAATTGCGCAATTTTTAAAAAAGTGCGCGCGCACTTAAAAGTTTTTACAAATGAAATTTTTTTGTAATGAAAAAAAATCTTAAAAATTTTTAAATGTCAGCTAACTTAATTTTCATAAAAAAGTTGACATTTAGAAATTTTAAAAAACTTAAAATGCAATTTTTTAAAAATAAATTTGTTTGTTAAAAAAAATTAAAAAATTGTCAAATGACAGCTAAATTTAATATCACTTTATTAACGAGTTTATAATTAGTAAAAATTTTTATAATAATTATAGTAATTTATTTTTGAGAAAAATTAACGTTTAAGTTAGCAGCCACTTGATTTTTTAATTTTATGTAAAAAAATTATTTAAAAAAAATTGAATTTTTTTTTTTTAATTTCTACATGTTAATTTTTTTTTTGCCATTTATTTGTTACAAAATTATTGAACATATGTTACATTAATTTTTATGACAAATTAAAGATACTGAAGTTAACTGAGAAAAATTTTTTTTATAATTTTATAGCAATTGAATTATTATGAAAAAATTTCAAATATAAAATTAAAAAAATTATTAATGAAAATTTTTTTTGAACAACATTTTATTATAATTAACTTTTAATAAAAATTTAAAAATAGACGGCTGTCACCTGTGTAAAAATCGTCTTAAAATTGTCGTTCGTTTAAGATCTTAAACGTGACACAAACCAAGACTATTTTAAGACTCTTTTAAGACGCCAAAAAAAATAATTCCGAGAGCAGATTTTTGAAATTTTGGTTCTCGAATTTGTTGTGAAAATTAATTTTTAGACATTTTTTAGACGATTTTACGACTTTCTAACCGAAATATTTTTGAGTAAGATGATTTTAAATGGAATTCAAAATTGGTAAAAAATTATCCGACAATTTTAAGACTTTAAAAAATCTTAAAATAGTCTTAAAATCGTCTTGAAAAATCTTTTAAAATAGTTTTAAAAAATTATTAAAAAATTTCCAGGCTATTTTAAGATGTCACAATGACAGCTCCGAAAATTATTATGGAGCGTCTTTAAATTGTCTTAAAATGATCTTAAATTAGTCTTAAAAAATGTTAAAAAAAAATTTAGAGACTATTTTAAGATGAGCTAACAGCGACAGAGCCCCTGAACATTAAAACGGAACGTCTTAAAAAGTCTTAAAATTGTCGGATGATAATTTTTAACTCTCGGAATTTTTTTGGCGTCTTAAAAGAGTCTTAAAAATAGTCTTGGTTTGTGTCACGTTTAAGATCTTAAACGAACGACAATTTTAAGACAATTTTAAGACGATTTTTTACACGGGCAATTGTTATTACTTTTGTGACATTAAAGTCAGCTATTGAACAATTTTTAATTTTAATTAATAAAAAATTGTTTTTAAAAATTGCATTTTTAATTTTTTTTAAAATTCCTACATGCCAATTTTTTTCTAATTTTTTGCACTAATTTATTTCTTTAAAAATTCTAAAAAATTATTAAATATCTGCTACTTTAATTTTAATTTATTTTTGTGACGTAATAAGAATTAAATTATTTTTAAAAAATTGCATTAATAATTTTTGACAGCTTTAAAAGGTGTAATTTTTTTTATAAAAATAAAAAAAAAAATTTTTGTCATTATTTTTATTAAAAAATTTAAACTAAAAAAAAAGTTCGCGGTATTTTTTGCGCATGCGCAAAATTCAAAATGGCGATGACAGTTGCGTATGTATTATCCAAAGTTCCCACTCGCAGTCTAGTTCACACTCTTCCCACTGGAAGCTAGTTATAACACCATAACACCCAACACCACTTTTTGTCGTCCTAATTATTTATCAACAACAATGTCATTAAACAGTCACAGTGGTTGCTGCAAGTCGCACTAATTACCTGCAAGAATAAAATGAAAACAGTCAACAAAAATGGAGGTAATTACATTAACTCTAAAATATTTTATCAATAATTTTTTCTACATGTCAAATTTTTTTTAGAATTTTTTTTTTTTTCATAAAAATCAGCTGTCAAAAAATCATTTTTTTTTTTATTTTTATTTTCAGGTAATAGAATTATTTGATCGTCTAAATGAAAGCCTGGACACGAGTTTTCCGTGGAAATGGCTGACACCTTTGTTAGAGCGCTACGAAATTTCGTCAAGAGTGATAATAATTTCCCTGACGAGTCTCCTGGGGATTTTGTTCCTGATCTTGTTTCTGGTCATCTTAAGAAAATGGAAGAACAAGCGGAATTTTTCACCCGAGGTAAAAGAATTTGTTGGTGCTCAGCGGGAAGAGCCGTGAGGGTTCAGAAAAAAGAGACCAAAGTTCTCTTCTACGGAGGAAAATGTTGAGGAAGGTCAAGAGCATCAGTGGACAGGTAGGAAAATTTTTAAGAGTGTTATTTTAGTGTATTTATAAAAACATATTTGATTGGTTTTTTTTTCATAAAAAAAATATTTATTTTTATTTAAATGTTTGATAAAAATTTTAATTTTAAAATTAAGTAAAAATAATGTACCCTTTCTTTTGAGTTTTTTTTTTAATTAAATAAAATATTTAATCTTATTAAATAAAATAAAAAATTTTAGATTTAAAAAATTAAGAGTAAAAAAATAAAATTTTGCTCTCATTAAATAATGATTTTTGTTAAATTGCACTGTACTTTTTTTTTTAACTATTGACGTTTTTAAAGATTTAAGCTCATCCCGATGTTACATCGCATCAAGAGCTTTTCATTTGAGTACCCACATGCATTTTTGATATTCATATATTCAAATATGTAATATATATAACAGCAGCAAATATATTAGGGCTGATGTGGCGCTCTCATCGAGCAGGTTTTGATGAGGTGCCTAACATCAAGATGAGTTATATCTTAAAAAATGTCAATAGTTCATGAGATTCAAGGTCATTTCTTTACCTCATTAACATTATTTTCTTTAAAGATAAGTGAGCTCATTCCTGATAGTTACGCTCATCAAGAGCTTTCATTTACGTACCCACATGCATTTTGATATATTTTCATATATACAGCAGTCTATAATATATATAAATATATGAAATATATGAAAAATTGATGTGGGTATTCAAATGAAAGGTCTTGATGAGGCTAACATCAGAATGAGCTTGCAGTCTTAAAAAATGTCAATAGTTTACAAGTTACAAGGTAATTTCTAATTATTGACATTTCTTAAGAGACAGGCTCATTTTGATGTTACACTTCATCAAGAGCTTTCATTTGAGTACCTCAAATGCATTTTTGATATTATTCATATATGTAATATATATAATATATATAAATATATGAAAAATTGATGTGAGCAATCTCTGAGTGTAACATCAAGACTGAGCTTATAATCTTTAAAAATGTCAATAGTTCATGAGATTCAAGGTCATTTCTTAATTATTGACATTTTAAAGGAGCCTTCATCTCCGATGTTACGCTTCATCAAGAGTTTCTTTCATTTGAGTAACCCACATGCATTTTTGGATATTTTTCATATATATACATATGAGCAGCAATGGTCATATAAATACAAGTAAAATATAAGTGAAAATTGATGTGGGTATTCAAATGAAAGGTCTCGATGAGTGTAACATCAGGATGAGCTTATATCTTAAAAAATGTCAATAGTTTACTAGTTACAAGGT
>NC_058166.1:187593-214442 GCF_020080835.1 Cotesia glomerata | reverse complement strand
TTATTATTGAATTTTGTTTTTAATTCATGAATTAAGTTATACATTATCAGTGTTATTATATTATTTTATAAAAAATCAATTTTTCTTATTTGAAAAATCTACTTTCATTTCGGCTGCTTTTTTGGCACGAATGGCCTTTTTTTTTTATATTTTTATACTTTTATGATAAAGAGTTGATTGATTGGATAGACGAACGCTCTTACGTATACTGCTTAGAATATAGCTTAAAAATGGCTTTCACACTCAAGACTTAAAGAATTTTTTTTATTAAGTTATTTTTTTTTTTTCACGGTTGGGAATATAATCAAGTACATAATTAATTAATTTTAATTTAAAAAAAATTTATAAAACTATTTAATGAAATGTTTTTTTTTTTTAATTCAAAATAACGTTAGAAGTGTCAGTAACTGGGTCAGTGTCAATAAATGGGTCTTTTACCTTATTTGAGAGGTAAAAAAATTTTTAATGTCAGTTAACTTGAGTGTCTTTTTAAAATTTTCTCAGTGCAAGGTGTTTAGCAACGCAACACGTGGTTAAAGATATTTATCTTCGTGTTGGTTTTTATTTTAAAAAAATGGAATTATCTCAAGCAATTGTTGCATCATGAACTGCCTTCGACTTCTTATCAAGTTTAATAAAATGGTCGTGAGAACGTCGCAGAATGTTAGTACGGACAGCTATCAGGTTAGTTTTTTAATTAAAAAATTTTTTTTTCTTTCTTGACAATGAAAATTGACTTTGTTGCAAGAGTGCAATTGAGGCGCTTAATAATCTTCAGTCCAATGCTGCCTACCTCAAGAATGCTTCCAGACACACTAATACTCTTAAAGACACCGAGAAATATCTTAAGAGGTAAGAGTTTTTTTTTTTTGTTAATTTCTAGCACTGGAATTATTTTTTTTTTTTTTTTTTTTTAGAAAATTTTTTAAATAGTTATTTAAAAAGTTGAAATAAAATTAGTGTAGTTTTAATAATATATTTTAAAAAGATAATTATTTAAATTTTAAAAATTAAAAAAATTTTATTTTAACATTATTTAAAAATCAATTAAAATTAATAAAATTTTACAAAAGATACATTTGTAAATTTTAGAAAAATTATTTTTTAAAAATTGTTTAAAAAATTTTTAATAAGGAATTTTTAATTTAAATTTAAATATTCTAGTCATTAAAAAAATAGAATAATAAATTTAATTATTAGATTCTTTAAAAATCATTTTTATTTTATTAAAATTAATAAAATTTTATAAAACATAAATTTGTAAATTTTTAAAAAATAATTAAAAAAAAATTCTTTTAAAGAATTTTGATAAAAAATTTTTTAATTAAAATTAAAAAATTCTAGCCATAAAAAAATAATAGATTGATGAATTTAAGTTTAACAGTATTTAAAAATCATTTTTATTTTATTAAAATTAATAAAATTTTACAAAAGATACATTAGTAAATTTTAGAAGAATAATTTTTAAAAATTCTTTCAAAGAATTTTTAATAAAAATTTTTAGTTAAAGTTAAAAAATCTAGTCATTAAAAAATAGTAGAATAATAAACTTAATTATAAATTGTCGTTAATGAGGAAATGACCTTGTATATTATGAAATATTGAAATTTTTGAAGAAGTAAGTTCATTTTGATGTTACACTCATCGAGACCTTTCATTTGAGTACCCACATCAATTTTTCATATATTTTATATATTATATATATGTATATATGATAAATATATAAAAAATGCATGTAGGTACTCAAATGACAGCTCTTGATGAGTGTAACATCAGGATGAGCTTACATCTTAAAAAATGTCAATAATGAAGAAATGACCTTGTATATTGAGAAATATTGAAAATTTTAAAGAAGTAAGTTCATTTTGATGTTACACTCATCGAGACCTTTCATTTGAGTACCCACATCAATTTTTCATATATTTTATATATTTATATATATTATATATATGTATATATGAAAAATATATCAAAAATGCATGTGGGTACTCAAATTAAAGCTCTTGATGAGCGTAACATCAATATGAGCTTATATCTTTAAAATTGTCAATAATTAAGAAATGACCTTATATTTTGTGAAATATTAACATTTTTAAGAATATAAGCTCACTCCGACATAACACTCATCAAGGCCTTTCATTTGAGTACCCACATCAATTTTTCATATATTTTATATATTATATATATGTATATATATATATATATATATTATATATATGTATATATGAAAAATATATCAAATATGCATGTGGGTACTCAAATGAAAGCTCTTAATGAGTGTAACATCAAGATGAGCTTATATCTTTAAAAATATCAAGAATAAAGAAATGACCTTGTATCTCGTCAACAAATGATATTTTTAAAGAAATAAGCTCATACTGATGTTACACTTATCGAGACCTTTCATTTGAGTACCCACATCAATTTTTCATATATTTTATATATTTATATATATTATATATATGTATATATTAAAAATATATCAAAATGCATGTGGGTACTCAAATGAAAGCTCTTGATGAGTGTAACATTAATATGAGCTTATATCTTTAAAATTGTCAATAATTAAGAAATGATCTTATATTTTGTGAAATATTAACATTTTTAAGAATATAAGCTCACTCCGACATAACACTCATCAAGGCCTTTTATTTGAATACCCACATCAATTTTCCATATATTTCATATATTTATATATATTACATATATTCATATATGAAAAATATATCAAAAATGCATGTGGGTACTCAAATGAAAGCTCTTGATGAGTGTAACACCAAGATGAGCCTATATCTTTAAAAATGTCAAAAATAAAGAAATGACCTTGTATCTTGTCAACAAATGATATTTTTAAAGATATAAGCTCATCTTGATGTTACACTCATCAAGACCTTTCACTTGAGTACCCACATCAATTTTTCATATATTCTATATATTTATATATATTATATATATGTATATATGAAAAATATATCAAAAATGCATGTGGGTACTCAAATGAAAACTCTAAATAAGTCTAACATCAGGATGAGCTCATATCTTCAAAAATGTCCATAGTTAAAAAAGTACAGTACAATTAAACGTAAATCATTATTTAATAAATCAAAATTTTATTTATTTATAATTCAGAACTAATAATTATTAACGTTGACCTTTCCTAATAAAAAAAAAAATAAAATTCCAGATCCGGAATTACAATAGAAGACCTCAAAAAGCTGTCAATAATCCACGTGGCAGGAACAAAAGGCAAAGGATCAACATGCGCATTTACAGAATCAATCCTCCAGAACCACGGGCACAAAACTGGACTCTACACATCTCCACATTTAGTCTCAGTGCGCGAAAGAATCCGCATAAACGGTCAACCAATCTCCGAGAAATTATTCTCGGAAGAATTTTGGCGGCTGCATACTCGCCTTAGTTCCCAAAAAGACCACGAGAGGGACATGCCGCCGTACTTTCGGTTCCTTACAATTTTAATGTTCCACGTGTTCCTAAAAGCGTCGGTAGATGTCGCGTTAATCGAGGTGGGAATCGGGGGGCTCTACGACTGCACGAACATCATCCCCTCGGCAGTTTGTGTCGGAATAACAAGGTTAGACCTGGACCACACGGCGCTGCTTGGCGATACCATCAGCGCCATCGCAGCGCAAAAAGCGGGAATTTTTAAAAAGTCCGTACCTGCATTTTCAGTTGCTCAGCCCGCGGAAGCAGCTAAGGTTCTTAGAACCAGAGCCAGCGCCATTTGTTGTCCGCTGACTTTCGTTCCAGGAACCTCGAGTGTCTTCAAGAGTCCGCCGGTTCTGGGAATCGCTTCGGATGTTCAGCAGGCGAACGCAGCGCTGGCAGTCGAGTTGGCAAGAACCTGGATGAACAGTCGGAGAGGAACAATCGGTTATTTTGATGTTGGAACAGTGGAACAGGCTCTTAAATCCTGCAGGTGGCCCGGAAGGACTCAAATTTTGAAGACCAAGTTCGTAGATTTTACCTAGATGGCGCTCATACGCCAGAGAGCGTTAAATGTTGCGCAGAGTGGTTCCTAAAGTTCCGGAAACCGATGGAACCATCTGTTCTTATTTTTAATTCAACCGGGAACCGAGATTCCAGGAACCTCCTTGAGATTTTGCGGAACATTGGCTTCTTCTTGGCAATTTTTGTTCCAAATTTTGCAGGATTTGCTTCTAATGAGCAAGAGAACCGCCTCCTGCCGGTAAATGAACAAACTAAGAGGTGTAAAATTAATTACGACCTCTGGGTTGCACTGAACAATCACGGCGCATGCGCAGAATCTGTTCCTGCGCGGAACAACCAACGCGCATGCGCAGAAACTGTTCCAGCTCGGAACAGCCGTAGCGCATGCGCAGAATCTGTTCGCGAGGCACTGGAGGTTATTAAAACCGAGTTCCCGGAACAGAGGGCGCAAGTTCTTGTCACTGGCTCGCTACATCTTGTTGGAGCTGCTTTAGCGATTCTAGACCCGGAACTTACCATGAAGAGCGACTACTGATCTGGGAAAAATTATAAAAAAATTGTTATTTGGTTTTTTTTATTGTTATAAAATAATTTTACTAACAATTATCACGGCTAGTGGCACAAATCTCTTAAATTTAATTAATTAATTGTAATTTTTGACTTTTGTACTGGTTAATAAATTATTTACATCACTTAACGGTAAAAAATTAGGGAAGAATTATATAATTATTTTTACAAATTAAAATAACTTTGGGTGGTACTCTAGCTCGGATTCTGCTTCCGTGTCGGAGAGTGAAAGGGATATTCCGGGGCGACGTCGCAGGCGGTTGTCTTCAGGGCTCTGGAATTTAAATTTTTATTATTAGAATTGTTTATTTGAGGGAGAATTTGGGTTAATGTAATTGGAGAAAATAAATGACTAATGATAAGGAAAAATGAAAAAAAAAATCAAGTTATTTAAACAATTTTAAGACAAAAAAAAAATTAAGATTATGTTCAAGAAAAATATTTTTTTTTCAATTATAAAAATTAAGATTGTTTGAGGCAAAAATTATCTTTGCAAAGGTAAAAGGGCGCATAAATTATTATAAGTCCTTTTACCTTTAGGCACGCGATATCCTCTACAAGGATTCTAGACCAAACTCTTGATTAGTAATTTAGTAATTTTTTAGCAATTTAGAATTTTAAAATTTTCACACTTCCGCGTAACTATTGTAAGTAATATTAAACCATGGTTAACTAGTTTAGGCTCGAAAACTTTCGATAAATTTATTTCTAATGATTGTTATATACTAATCGAATCGATTTCACATCCTCTACAAGGATTTTAAGCTAAACAGTTGATTAGTTTATTGTTTTTAAAACAATAAGAGAAAATAAGGGACAAAACGCTTCAAAACTCTCGATAAATTTATTTCTGATGATTATTATATACTAGTCGATTCTTTTTTGCATCCCCTACAAGGTTTTCAGGCCAGACAGTTGACAAGTTTATATTTTTTAACTTCCCCTTAAAAATTAATCTTGTTTTCTTTTAAATTTTTTATATCAAATTTCATCAAAATTTCTCTTATTTTTTCTTTGAATTATACTAATTTTTTATTCTGAATTGTTTCCTTATTCACAGTCTAAAAATTTGAGTCAATTTTATTATTTTTATTATTATTTTATTATTTTTTATCATAATTTTATTATTATTTCAATACTTTTTATTATTTTTTAATTCTGAATTTTTCACTTATTTAAAGTCTAAAAATCTGAGTCAATTTTATTATTATCATTATTCTATTATTTTTTTATTATAATTTTATTTTGAATTTTTTCCTTATTTAAAGTCTAAAAATTAGAGTATTAACTAGGGCTGTACAATTTCGCCGGTTAATCCGGTTAAAAAAGTTAGCTAATTTAATTAGCCAGTTAGCTGGCCAGCTTAGCTAATTTAACCGATTAGCCGAATTAGCTTAGCTAATTAGCCAACGGCTTAACCGGTTAACCTAGCTTAACTCAACTAATTAGCCGCCCTGATTAAAAATACTCATTGAAAAGTATTGAAAAAGATGAGAATTGAATACTTTTGAACAAATCCTATTCCACAAGTTTTTCATCTGAACATTAAATTAATACTTTTCAATTATATTGAATCTAAAAATAATATAAGAATTTCTGAACACCTAAACAATTGAAAAAGATTCAAATGAATTGACATTTTCAATATTTTTGAATCATCCTCAATAACAAAATAATGTCGAATTTCGGGTTACATGTAGGATTAAAAAAGATTTAAATGAATTAACAGTTTTCAATCTTTTTAAATCCTTCTCAATACCAAAATAGTTTCGCATTTCCGATCATGCGTTGTATTAAAAGAAATTAAAATAAATTGAAAGTTTTCAATCCCAAAATAGTTTCATATTTTGGATCACGTGTAGGGTAAAAAAAAATTAAAATTAATTGAAAGTTTTAAATTTTTGTGAATCTTTTTCAAAAACAAAATAGTTTTCTATTTTGGGTCACGTGTAGAATTAAAAAAAATTCAAATGAATTGATAGTTTTCAATGTTTCTGTATTTTTTATTAACTAAAGCCAAAATATCTATCTCCAATTCTTTAGAAAGTTTATCTCTTGAAATCAACTGAAGTTTTTTTTTCTTAGAAACCGTAAAACTCAAATTTTTTCACTGAGTGATCAATTAAAGATCACTAAGTGGTCTATTCTTGATAGACTATTAGTGGATTTATTATTGATCATGAGCTGATCAATAGTGATTTACTAGGAAATTATTTATTGGTCATTGAGTATTCATGAATTGATCATTCAGTGATCATAAATTGATCGCTGAGTAATTTAATAAGGTGAAAAATTATAAAGCTTTATTAAACATTGAAAGAAAAATTTTTTTTATAATATTATTATTGATCCGTTTTCTTATGATTAGAAGCTACTTAAAAATGATTTTTAATCATTTTTATCTGCTATTGTTTAACCCTTTAGAGTCAGAGGATCTTGAAACGTCTTTGCGTGAGAGTAGTGGGGGGAGCGCAAATCCATAGTAAGACCCAAGAGTGGGGTTTCAAGGTCAGACTCTAAAGGGTTAAAAAATTGTTACAAAAAAATTAGGAAAACGGTTGACCCTAAAGGCCATCCCTGCAACTTCCCGCTAATTCCGTTAATACCTGGCCGCTTTTTTGAGCTCTTCGAGCTCAAAAGTACAATCTGTGTGTTGTTTTAAGCTCTCCGAGCTCAAAAAGATACCTTTTCTATGCTTTTGAGCTCTTTGAGCTCAAAAGTCTGATAGAAGTTTCATAGAACACTATTTTTTCAATGTTCATACACGGGAAAAAATTTCTGGGAAAATTTACGATACAACTATTGTAAAGCTAGACTATACTTTTATTACTATCAATTGTCACATATTTTAGAAGAAAAAATACTATTTATTCATGAAAAAATACGATATTACTATTGTAAAAAGTAAGAGATGAAAATTTCCAATGCTGCCTCTGTATCTTTCCAATAGAACTATAGCAAATTTTACAATAGTTGAATTGGAATGTTTCTCAATTAGTGTGAGTGATGGCCGTGCACAGCGCTAGACTCCGAGTTTATGTAAATGTTAATGGATATGGGTCTTAGTTTACCTCGGATAGCGTAGAGGGAGAGTCTCTGGCTGCCAACACAGAGTTCCGGGTTCGATTCCCAGATAACACGAAAATGTCGGTTTCTTTTTTCGATTACTGTACAGGTACCAATTAGTCCAACCTTCTATCTCTCTCCCTCCCTAATATTTCTTTTAAAAAAACCAACTGTGAATTTTTACAATAGTTGAATTGTAAAGTTCACAAACACATATTGTATAATTTGCTCTATAGTATCCAACTTTTTAAGACTCTTGCTAGTCTTATTTGTTGGATAAAATTTACAATAGTAGATCGTAAAAATTACTAAATAAGAAATATAGTCCACCGTTACTATTTTATTTAGTAAAAATTACAATAGTAAAATAGTAAAAACTCCTTCAATTTTCTTTCCGTGTACCGCAATAACTTTTTAATGAATGAACCGATTTTTACGCGGTTGGCGGCATTCTACGCAGTTTTTTAAGCCTTATAAATAATTTCTAAATTTCAATTGGTCAAACTAGAAATTTCGGAGTAACTCTGAAAAAACACTTTTTTCTGTTTTCTTTCGTTCACGATATCTCTCGAACGAATCAACCGATTTTGACCGGATTGGCGGCGATCGACGTGGTTTTTCAAGGTTGAGAGCTGATTAGTTTTTGGAATCGATCGGTTGAGCCGTTTAAAAGTTATCCCAAAAAAACCACTTCAGAAAAAAAATTTTTTCCTACTTTTTTTTAGATTTCTCCAAATTTCTCAAAATCTATCAGTCCGAATCGGTTCAAATTAACAGAAAATCTAAGTTTGGCGAAGCCCTTTCGAATGGCACCAACCGCGATGAAATCGGTTCAACCGTTCAAAAGTTATAAGAGGTTTACATACTTACACACACACATACCCTAGTAGAAATGAAATCAAGTTTTTAGCCAGTAACTGGCCAGTCTTACTAGACTTAAACCAGTAACTGGCCAGTGTAATATCCAGTTTCTGTCTAGTAACTGGCCAGTTTTACTAGAGATCTAACAAAACATTATGGCGGCTTTAGTGAAACTGTCAGTTTCGAATTCTGAGGTTATTAGGCGTTATTAAAATTGTCAAATAAATTCAAAATAATGTTTAATAAACGATATGATATAAAAAAGTTTCATTTATGTGTACATTATAAAATAGATAACATCATTAGTCTGATAGACTAATAATAAATCTAACAATAGAATAAGAAAATAATTATTTTGAATTGGAGATTTGTTTTTAATGCCCACAGTCGCAATTTATATATTGTGTCATTTTTTTTTCACTGTATCCATTTTGAAATATATACTGGAAATTATTTACACGTTAATAAACACTAATTTTGATTGATTTATACTGTTTTTTAATAATAATAATTACAATAATGATGCGTACAGGTTAACAAAAAAAATAAACAAACATACACACACTAGTAAAGATACACTGTCGGTGTAACTAATGTTTATGACTTAGTTGTAGGTGGCGCGATTTCAAGTTTTTACTCGATATCACTGGCCAGTTACTGGTTTATATCCAGTGAAAACTCGATTATTTCTACTAGGGTACATACAGACATAGTGACACCCTCGCGGGAATAGTCAGGAAAGCTTCCTAGGACCTCAAAACGTCGAGATCTGATGAAAACTCGATTTTCGAAAAACGGGGTAAAACCAATAACTTCCCGATTTTTGAAAATTTTCAATTTTCTTAGCGGGAAGTTAAAAATCATGAAGAACAGAAAAAACGAGTTAAAAAAAAAGTTCCGGAAACATTCCTCAGAAAAGTTCCGATTATGAGACGATCCGGAACTTTTGCGGAACTCTTTAGAAACAGTATTAAAAAAATTTACTTACAAACTTTTAAGTAACCGAAAATTTGAAATTCTTCAAATTTTTTAGGAACTTTTCCGGAACATTTTCGGAACTCTTTGGAAACAACATTAAAAAAGTTTACTTACAAACTTTTGAGTAACCAAAAATTTTCCAATTCTTAAAATTTATTATAAACTTTTGCGGAACTTTTGCGGAACTTTTCAGAACTTTTTTTCAATGTTTTTTGGAACTTTTTTAATACTGTTTCTAAAGAGTTCCGGAAACGTTCTGCAAACTAAAATTATCTATCCGGAATATAAAAAATGAGCTATTTAACCGGTTTAGCAGTTGGCTAATTAGCTGAGTTAAGCTAGGTTAACCGGTTAAGCCGTTGGCTAATTAGCTAAGCTAATTCGGCTAATCGGTTAAATTAGCTAAGCTGGCTAATTAACTTTTTTAACCGGCCAAATTGTACAGCCCTATTATTTTTCCTTTGAATTTTATTAATTTTTTCCTTATTTAAAGTCTAAAAATCTGAGTCAATTTTATTATTTTTTTATCCTGAATTTTTTCCTTATTTAAAATCTAAAAATTAGAGTCATAATTTTATATATATACGTGATATATACGTCATGACCTTATATATATACGTGACTGAATAAAGTAGTCAGTACTTGTCTCGGATAGCTTAACTGGTAGAGCCCTTGGCGCGTAACCGAGAGATCTGGGTTCGATTCCCAGTCTGGGCTGTCTGATTATTTTTTCAATTACGGAAAAATTCCCACTGAGTAGGTCCCCCCTTTCCCCTATCCGTTCTTTGCCAACTCCCTTAAAATTTGCTTTAATATGGCTTTAAGGTGGATTAGAGTCGTAACATTTAATAATTTTTAAACTTACCTGATCTAAAATTCCCGCAGTAGGTTCCGAAGCATATCCAACCTCATGATTATCTTCCTCCATATCAGCTTCATACTCTTCAAACTCATCGGACTCGGAATCAAGATCAAGATCGTACCTCCTGTTCCTAGTAGAGACCTTGCAGACCATCTGCGCAAGATCAGTGAAAGTGTACGAAGAAATGGAGTCCTGATTAGACTGATGCTTAGCACGGAGAGCCTTGGCAGTCTCTCTATCAGCGTTGAACCTAGGTAAGACCCCAGCCTTGCTCTGGCCTTCAAAGTAGGTTTTCCCGTGATGGTACCCGACGTCCTTGATCTCGTCGAAGTTCGCAAACTGCAGGGTCTTGTATCTATCAATTGGCGGGCGGATGTACTCGCAGTAGTCCGAGGACTTGACCTCCTCCAATTGGCGGACGCAGCTGACGTAAGCGAGCCTTGACTGGATGTCCGGGAGGTTTGGGACCTTCACTGGGGTCGCAAAAGGGTTCCAGCGTTTCCAGAGCAGCCACCACCCGGACAGCGAGTCTCCGTAGTTTGTTAGGTCAGTATCGTCCTGGGATCCAACGTCAATGGCCAGGATGTGGTGTGCTCCTTGTCTTAGCATTATGTCAGCTGGTGCAATTTTTTTTTTAATGATTATTTATACTTTTTTAAGGACTTTTTGCAAATTACCTGGGACATTGTTTACGTAACACCCGTCGACTAACAGATGCCCGTCTAGCGGGTCGCAAATCGGAGGAAACACCCCCGCTATTGTCATACTTGCGCGTACGTACTTCCATAATGGGCCTAGGTTAAGTGGGAAATTAGCAAAATACTTTACTGACCCTCTAGGGTCGTTTAGGAAGTCAACTAAGCCATAGTTATAAATTGTCACAACCCTGGTTTTAAGCTATTATTTTTATCTTGGTTCCTATTGGTCAAAAAAAAAAATTTTTGAAATAAAAATTGTAGCTTAGAGTTTCCTTTATAAGGTAAAATTTGTCCGGTTACGAAATTTTGATTACAAAAAAAGTTATGGAATTTTGAAGAACAAGAACTCGGAAATTCCTGAAAAATTTGATTGGATTTCTGTTTTTTTAAAAGACTATTTTTATTAAAGAAACTATTGATTTTAGAAAAAAACTTTTGAGACAAAAATTGTAGCTTAGAGTTTTCTTTATAAGATAAAAATTGTCCGGATCAAAAATTTTAATTATAAAAAAAGTTATGGCAATTTTAAAATCAAAAACTCGGAATATTCCCCAAAAAAGGGGTTTTTTGAACTGGGGGCGCTGAAAACTTTAAAAAAAAAATTTTTTTGTCTAAAAAGTTGTAGTGGGTCTTAAAGTTGAAGGTCTAAGGATAATAAAAATCCCGGCAAAGACATAAAAATAATTAGTTTAATATTTTTAATCTCAAGTCAAAGTTTAAAAAATTGTAAAGTTTAAAATTTGGATCTTACAATCAATCTTTAATAATTTTTAGCTCAGTTCCTATTGGTCCTAAAAAAAAACTTTTAGAACAAAAGTTGTAGCTTACATTCTCTTCTTTGAGACAAAATTTGTCCGGTTTAAAAATTTTTATTAGAAACAAAGTTATGGCTTTTTAAAAGTTAAAAACACGGCAAATTCCTCAAAATCAAGTTTTTTGAGTTGGGGGCGCTGAAAACTTTGCGAAAAAAATTTTTTCTTCTAAAAAGTTGTAGTGGGTTTTAAAGCTGAAGGTCTAAGGATTCTAAAAATGCCGGCAAAGACATATAAATAATTATTCATCTATTTTTAATTCTTAATCAAAGTTTAAAAAATTGTAAAATTTGAAATTTTGAACTAATTAACTTTAAAAAATTTTTATCTTGGTTCATATTGTTCCTAAAAAAAAAACTTTTGGGACAAAAGTTGTAGCTTATTGTCTCCTCTTAAAGAAAAAATTTGTCCGGTTCCAAAATTTTGATTCCGAAAAATGTTATTGAGCTTTAAAGGTCAAATACTTGGAAAATTCTTTAAAAAATGGGTTTTTTGAGTTGGGGGCGCTGAAAACTTTATTGAAAAAATTTTTTTTTCAAAAAAACTGTAGTGGGTTTTAAAGCTGAAGGTCTAAGGATTCTAAAAATCCCGGCAAAGACATAAAAATAATTAGTTGTCTATTTTTAATTTGAAGTCAAAAAATAATTTCTTTAAACCAGGGTTGCGATTTTTGGAAAAATATTAAATAAGGAATAAAAAAAAATATGCGATGCATCTTGTCGACGGGAGCGAGTCGAAATGTCACAAGTAAATATGAGTAAAAAAAAATTTACCTGGCAGATTATTGACGTACCCGCCGTCAAGGAGTAGATGGCCATCTGTTGGATCACACAAGGGTGGCATATAACCAGACAGTGACATTGAACTCCTAATGTAACGCCACAGCGATCCTAAACACGTCATCTATCATTATAATAAGATCATCTAATCGAGTGAGTTTATTCAACAGCTTTCCGATTTTAAATTTAGCATCTACCGCGAGTACGTCAACAATTTAAGTAAAACTCGCTCCCGTCATTAACAAAGCAGATGATCGAGTGCGAGATTTGTGAATTAATTATTAAAAAGCTGTCTAATTTCTAATGAATTAGCTTCGTATTCCCAATTTCGTCATGCATTGTTAATTATTATTAATTATTAACAAAATAAGAAAGTGGGAATACCGTGAGTGAGTTAACCAACGAATACCGACCATGTGTGTGCGTGCGCATACAAGAAGCCGTGATGTCTGTCGTGATTATAAAAAACGGAAGCCAGAGGTCCTCGATGTAGGTGTCGCCGAAAGTCGTCTGGATTGTCTTGTTGAAGTCCTTTCCGGAGAACATTGAAGTCATCGGGTAAGTCAGGTCTAATATTTGCCTCCACCACTGTGTCATTTTCTGAAAAATTTATTTTATTATTAAATTGCACTGTACTTCTTTAAATATTGATGCTTTTTAAGATACAAGCTCATCCCGATGTTAGGCTCATCAAGAGCTTTTATTTGAGTACCCACATGCATTTTTGATATATTTTTCATATATAATATATATTTTAAATATATAAGCTCATCTTGATGTTACACTCATTAAGAGCTTTCACTTGAGTACCCACATGCATTTTTGATATATTTTTCATATATACATATATATATAATATATATAAATATATGAAATATATGAAAAATTGATGCGGGTACTCAAATGAAAGGGCTTGATGAGTGCAACATCGGGATGAGCTTATATCTTTAAAAATGTCAATATTTCACAAGATACAAGGTCATTTCTTCATTAGTAACATTTTTAACGATATAAGCTCATCTTAATGTTATGCTTATCAAGAGCTTTCATTTGAGTACCCACATGCATTTTTGATATATTTTTCATATTTACATATATATAATATATATAAATATATGAAAAATTGATGCGAGTACTCAAATGAAAAGTTTGATGAGTGCAACATCGGGATGAGCTTATATCTTTAAAAATGTCAATATTTCACAAGATACAAGATCATTTCTTCATTATTAACATTTTTAACGATATAAGCTCATCTTGATATTACACTCATCAAGAGCTTTCATTTGAGTACCCACATGCATTTTTGATATATTTTTAATATATACATATATATAATATATATTTTAAATATATAAGCTCATCTTGATGTTACACTCATTAAGAGCTTTCATTTGAGTACCCACATCAATTTTTCATATATTTTTCATATTTACATATATATAATATATATAAATATATGAAATATATGAAAAATTGATGTGGGTACTTAAATGAAAGGGCTTGATGAGTGCAACATCGGGATGAGCTTATATCTTTAAAAATGTCAATATTTCACAAGATACAAGATCATTTCTTCATTATTAACATTTTTAACGATATAAGCTCATCTTGATATTACACTCATCAAGAGCTTTCATTTGAGTACCCACATGCATTTTTGATATATTTTTCATATTTACATATATATAATATATATAAATATATGAAATATATGAAAAATTGATGTGGGTACTTAAATGAAAGGGCTTGATGAGTGCAACATCGGGATGAGCTTATATCTTTAAAAATGTCAATATTTCACAAGATACAAGATCATTTCTTATTTATTGACATTTTTAAAGATATAAGCGCATCCTGATGTTACACTCATCAAGAGCTTTCATTTGAGTACCCACATGCATTTTTGATATATTTTTCATATATACATATATATATAATATATATAAATATATGAAAAATTGATGTGGGTACTCAAATGAAAGGTCTTGATGATTGTAATATCAGGATGAGCTTATATCTTTAAAAATGTCAATAGTTCACGACATACAAGGTAATTTCTTAATTATTAATAATTAAACTGACCTTCGACCATTCTCGGGCCTTCTGTGTCGTCGTCGTAATGTTCTTCTCCATGCACCACAACGCCCCCATGAAGGAACCGATGCTCACGCCCCCTACCATGTCAATAGGAATCCCCGCTTCTAGAATGGCTTTTAGCATTCCGATGTGAGCTGCACCCCGAGCGCCCCCACCGCCAAGAACTAGACCTACTGATGTTCCTGTTAGCCACCGCGCAAGTCTACTGAAGTCGCTGTGCACGTTCGGTTCCGACATTAGCACTTTTGAGTACAGTTCGTTCTGGAACCGAAAAAATTGGTTAGAACTTTGGAACCGGTTGGAATTTTCGAACCGGATTAATTTTGTGAAAAAGAGGAGACTTTTTACTATAATTTTTGTTTCAAAAGTTTTTTTCTAGGACCAATAGTTCCCCAGATAAAAATTTATAATGATCCAATCTTTGTTAATATTAATGTCTAAACTTTGACCACTAGTTAAATGATGATAACTTTGGAACTAATTACAATTTTTGAACCGGACAAATTTTATCTTAAAGAAGAAACTAAAAGCTACAATATTTGTCTCAAAAATTTTTTCTAGGACCAAAAGATTTCTAGATAAAAATTATATAAAATTCATCCTCATCAAATAATTGTTAATGTCCAAATTTTGACCATTATTTAAATGTTCATAACTTTGGAAATAATGATCATTTTTAAACCGGACAAATTTTGTCTCAACAAGGAGATTAAAAGCTACAATTCTTATCCTAAAAATTTTTTTTAGGACCAAAATTTTCCTAGATAAAAATTATATAAGCTTCATACTCATCAAATAATTGTTAATGTCCAAACTTTGACCACTAGTTAAATGGTCATAACTTTGGAACTAATTATTATTTTTGAACCGGACAAAATTCATTTTAAAGAAGAAACTAAAATTTTTGTCCCGAAATTTTTTTTTTGGAGCAAAATTTCCCTAGATAAAAATTATATAAAATTCATCCTCATCAAATAATTGTTAATGTCCAAATTTTGGCCATTAGTTAAATGGCCATAACTTTAGAACTAATTACAATTTTTTAACTGGACAAATTTTATTTTAAAAAGGGGACTAAAAGATGATATTAAAGTTAGCAGTCACTTGACCATTTTTTCATTTTTCTTAATAAATAAATTTGCTTTGAAAAATAATTTTTAAAAAATTTGATTTTTTTAATTTTCTAAATGTGGATTTTTTTTGACATAATTTATTTGTTGAAAAAATTCTTAAAATTATAAAATATCAGTTGAATTAATTTTCATACTAAAAGCTACAATTTTTGTCCCAAAAATTTTTTTTCGGACGAATAAAATCAAAGAAACTTACAATTCTATACTGCGACCTCCTGGTGAACATTCTCTTAGGACACTGAATATGATGATGACTGGAGACCCAGCTCCTCATGTTCAACCACTCGACAGTATTGCTGGGCCTCTGACCATGTTCCTTATGGAGAAGCACTAGCTCCTTCTGCGTCCTCATAGCAAGTCTCTCGACCTCGCGTTCAGTTCTTCCCAGGGTCGGAGGTTTGTCTCCCAACCCCACGATCAAAATACAATCGGCTTGGCGAACACACCTCTGGGTCCAAGCTGTGTAGGTCGAGTCGCATTGGTACAAAGAGATCCGGTGCTGGTCCTCCTGCTGCGCGAGCCAGGAAGTCAGCCGGTACTCGTTGGGCGTCTCCATGATACTGGTGCCCAGCGTCTTCCTCACAACGTCAGAGGTCAGCCTTATGCAAGGTCCAATTGCGCAGAGCGAGTGGTACAGCTCGTAGGTGAACGCCGTTAGAGGGACATCTTCGGAAACTGGAACTATCGCAACTGTCGAGAAGTTTACCTGGGATGGTCTAGCGTCGAATGTTGTTGCTGTAGGTCGGTGCTGGGTTTTTATTGATGATCTTGTTGTTGCTACTTGCTGCCAGCTTCCTAGAATTCGATGACCTGAAAAATTAAATCATACAGATACATAATTGAGAAATTACCTTGTATCTTTAGAACTATTGACATTTTTAAAGGTATAAGCTCATCCCGATGTTACACCCATCGAGACCTTTCATTTGAGTACCCACATCAATTTTTCATATATTTATATATATTATATATATTATATATATGTAAATATGAAAAATATATCAAAAATGCATGTGGGTATTCAAATAAAAGCTCTTGATTAATGTAACATAAGGATGAGCTTATATCTTTAAAAATGTTAATAATGAAGAAATGACCTTGTGTCTGTTGAAATATTGACATTTTTAACGATATAAGCTCATCCCGATGTTACACTAATCGAGACCTTTCATTTGAGTACCCACATCAATTTTTCATATATTTTATATATTTATATATAATATATATGTATATATGAAAAATATATCAAAAATGCATGTGGGTATTCAAATGAAAGCTCTTGATAAGCGTAACATCAGGATGAGCTTATATCTTTAAAAATGTTAATAATGAAGAAATGACCTTGTATCTTGTGAACTATTGAAATTTATAAAGATATAAACTCACCTCGATGTTACACTCATCGAGACCTTTCATTTGAGTACCCACATCAATTTTTCATATATTTCATATATTTATATATATTATATATATGTAAATATGAAAAATATATCAAAAATGCATGTGGGTATTCAAATGAAAACTCTTGATAAGCATAACATTAGGATGAGCTTATATCTTTAAAAATGTTAATAATGAAGAAATGACCTTGTGTCTGTTGAAATATTGACATTTTTAACGATATAAGCTCATCCCGATGTTACACTAATCGAGACCTTTCATTTGAGTACCCACATCAATTTTTCATATATTTCATATATTTATATATATTATATATATATATATATGAAAAATATATAAAAAATGCGTATGGGTACTCAAATGAAAGCTCTTGATGAGTGTAACATCGGGATGAGCTTATATTTTCAAAATTGCTAGTTAGAATGAAATAAATTACCGAGTAAATTAATAAGCCTGGTAACAACAATCGGGTATCTCAATTTAATAACATTGAAGAGTCCTTCGGGTAACTTGGCCAGTTCCGAATCCCTGACAGCCATAACAGTAGTTGACCTTGGAGTCTGCGTGACCATTTCAACGATCCCGACAAGGTCACCCTTTCCATACTCAGCAACCAGCTCTTTCTTCCCGTTCTTGTGAGTAATTACTGACCTCAATCGCCCGCTGAGGACTATGAAGGTCGAGTCCGACTCATCTCCTTGCCGATAGACGGCGCGTCCACTCTCCAGGAACAGCCAGTCCAAGGCAAAGTCTACTTGCCTTACAAACGGGCTGAGCCTTCGAACCACCGTGTTCGCCACGTGCAACACTATCGTCGGCTTCTCTCGCATTATCGCGAAGAACGTCTGCTTGCTCAGAAGGGCTATCCTGCTCGGGTGCCTCGCTCTTATTGTGTAGAATGATGGTTCACCTAAAATAATATATTATTAAAAAATTATTTAATTAATTTATTATTATTATAAATATTTTGTCGCAAATAAAAAATAAATTGTTCTTATTTTTAATATTGCTACCTTGACTTGTGAAATATAAATAAATAAAATTTTGTTTTATTGAATAATGACTCGTTAAATTGCACTGTACTTTCTTAAATACTGATATTTTTAAAGATATAAGCTCATCCTAATGTTACACTCATCAAGAGCTTTCATTTGAGTACCCACATGCATTTTTGATATATTTATCATATATACATGTATATAATATATATAAATATATGAAATATATGAAAAATTGATGTGGGTACTCAAATGAAAGGTCTCGATGAGTGTAACATCAAGATGAGCTTATATTTTTAAAAAGTTCAATAATTCACAAGATACAAGGTCATTTCTTAATTATTTACATTTTTAAAGATATAAGCTCATCCTGATGTTACACTCATCAAGAGCTTTTATTTGAGTAACCACATGCGTTTTTGATATATTTATCATATATACATGTATATAATATATATACATATATGAAATATATGAAAAAGTGCATGTGGGTACTCAAATGAAAGGTCTCGATGATTGTAACATCAAGATGAGCTTATATTTTTAAAAAGTTCAATATTTCACAAGATACAAGGTCATTTCTTAATTATTTACATTTTTAAAGATATAAGCTCATCCTGATGTTACACTCATCAAGAGCTTTCATTTGAGTACCCACATGCATTTTTGATATATTTATCATATATACATATATATAAATATATGAAATATATAAAAAATTGATGTGGGTACTCAAATGAAAGGTCTTGAAGAGAGTAACATCAGGATGAGCTTTTATCTTTAAAAATGCCAATATTTCACAAGATACAAGCTAATATCTTTATTATTGACATTTTTAAATATATAATCTCATCCTGATGTTACACTCATCAAGAGCTTTCATTTGAGTACCCACATGCATTTTTGATATATTTATCATATATACATATATATAAATATATGAAATATATATAAATATATATATTTATCATATATACATATATATAAATATATGAAATATATAAAAAATTGATGTGGGTACTCAAATGAAAGGTCTCGATGAGTGTAACATCGGGATGAGCTTATATCTTTAAAAATGTCAATAGTTGACGAGATACAAGGTAATTTCTTAATTATGTATCTAGAGAATTTTAGCCGAAAAATAAAAAATAAAAACTGACCAGTCAAAACCGCGAGCCCTCCAACAATCTCTCCAGTGTGAGCACTGAACATATGAACCTGGTCACTAGAGTCTCCAGCCCTTCCACCCTCGGAGCCTCTCTGGCTGATCACCAGCGACCCGGAGAGCACATAGACCAGCGCTACGTCTTTATTGGACTCCTCCTTCATCAAATAAGTCCCAGCAGCGACCTCTTTTATCTGGACCTTGCCGTCCTTGAGCACCGAGTCGTCTTCCAGGCCGAGTTCCTTGACAAACGCGTCAGTGGCAATCTGGACCAGCTGAGCTTCATCCTGAACGGAGGCAATCAGCGGCTGGTCGACTGCCGAGCGCTTTCTGCTCCCAGGGTGCGAAGAGTCCGACCAATGATGGTCACACTCTGGGACCATGTCTGGAGCAGCATCCTCGGAGACTTTCCACTCGTGCTTCGGCTTCTTGAGGTTTATGCTCACCGGTTGTGTGGACGTTTGTGGCAGCAGGTCCAGGGTCTTGTCTGTAGGTGTCAAGTCAAAGTTCTCACGGGTCCTCGACCGGACTGGCGACCCGGAAAACGGGCTCTGCTTCTTTTTGGCTAGTCCTTGATTCACTAGTTCTGCGGAGAGGCCCAAGTACTGGTGCAACGCTGTGAAGGTTACTCGTTGCAGGCGGACCATTATCACCTGGAGGAAAAAAAATATTGAGATTAGGGGTGTGCGAATATTCGAACTTACGAATTATTCGCCTCGAATTCGAATATTCCGAATAATTCAAACAGTCGTTTTCTGTTGATAAACTAACTAATTTTTTTGAAAAAATCACTCCGTTTTATTTGATTTATCTAAATAAGTCTTCATAATTATTTGCTGGTAAAGTCTACTTATTATTTGTAATGAATATTTCTTGGTGTATTCGGACCCCCTGCCCTGGTGCACCCCACCATTTTGACATTTTTCCGGGAAAATTCGATTATTGTTTAAATGAGATCTACAACACGATGGATCAGACATTGAAAATGATTTCGTTGTTGTCGCTTTTCACTGCTATGACAACCACTTTGGCAAAGATTATCATGGCTACGGTTGAATATAAATGAATAAAATTTGTAAAAATATTGATTAATTGAATTGTTGATAATAAACATTTTGACAGAAGCGTACTTAAATAAGGGTTGCGAAGTGCGTAACATCAGGATGAGCTTATGTCTTAAAAAATGTTAATAATTAAGAAATGACGTTGTATTTTGTCCATCGATAATATTTTCACACGCTTTTTTTAATTTGAATATCCACACGAATTTTTTATATATTTTATATATTTTACAAATATCAAAATTATCATATGTATAAAATATATAGAAAAATTCGTGTGGGTACTCAAATGAAAGCTCTTGATGAGTGTAACATCAGGATGAGCTTATATCTAAAAAAAATGTCAATGATAGAGAAACGACTTTGTAGTTTGTCTACTAATGATATTTTGAACGATATAAGCTAATTCTGGAGTAACACTAATCGAGACCTTTCATTTGAGTACCCACATCAATTTTTCATATATTTTATATATATATATATGAAAAATATATCAAAAATGCATGTGGGTACTCAAATGAAAGCTCTTGATGAGTGTAACATCAGGATGAGCTTATATCTTTAAAAATTTCAATAATTAAGAAATGACTTTGTATCTTGTGAAATATTGACATTTTTTAAGATATAAGCTCATTCTGACCATATTTGAGTATTTTGATATATTTTCATATATTTATATATATTATATATATGTATATATGAAAAATATATCAAAAATGCATGTGGGTACTCAAATGAAAGCTCTTGATGAGTGTAACATCAGGATGAGCTTATATCTTTAAAAATTTCAATAATTAAGAAATGACTTTGTATCTTGTGAAATATTGACATTTTCAAAAATATAAGCTCATTCTGATGCTACATTCATCAAGAGCTTTCATTTGAGTACCCACATGAATTTTTGATATATTTTTCATATATTTATATATATTATATATATATATGTATATATGAAAAATATATCAAAAATGCATGTGGGTACTCAAATAAAAGCTCTTGATGAGTGTAACATCAGGATGAGCTTATATCTTTAAAAATTTCAATAATTAAGAAATGACTTTGTATCTTGTGAAATATTGACATTATCAAAAATATAAGCTCATTCTGATGCTACATTCATCAAGAGCTTTCATTTGAGTACCCACATGAATTTTTGATATATTTTTCATATATTTATATATATTATAAATATATGTATATATGAAAAATATATCAAAAATGCATGTGGGTACTCAAATGAAAGCTCTTGATGAATGTAACATCAGGATGAGCTTATATCTTTAAAAATTTCAATAATTAAGAAATGACTTTGTATCTTGTGAAATATTGACATTTTCAAAAATATAAGCTCATTCTGATGCTACATTCATCAAGACCTTTCATTTGAGTACCCACATCAATTTTTCATATATTTCATATATTTATATATATTATATATATGTATATATGAAAAATATATCAAAAATGCATGTGGGTACTCAAATGAAAGCTCTTGATTAAAATAATATCGGGATGAGCTTATATCTTTAAAAACGTCAATATTTAAGAAAGTACAGTGCAATTTAAATTTCATTATTTTAGAAACCAAAATTTTAATTTTTTATAGTTGCTAGTTTATTTAAAAATTGAATCCTTAGAAAATAAATATTAATTATTTTTTAAGAATTAGTAAATAAAATATTGTTAATTTTTAATTAAAATTTAATAAATAATCAATTTTTTTTTCTATTAATTTTTCTAAAAAATTAAAAATATTTTCTAATTTAAAATTTTTTAAATAAATAATATTTTTAACTAATTTTAAATAATTAATAAATTAACTAATAAAAAATAATTAATCAAAATTAATAAATTAACCTGAATAACGCGAATGAAAGCATCAGGATGATCTTGAAAGACTTCCTGAAAAGCGCTCATGGGTAATTTGACAACAACAGAATCTTCAACAGCCCTCGCAGACACAGTTTTATACGTGCTGGTGTGTCCAGTAAGGACATCAGTGAAACTCAGCAAACTAGTGACACTCTCGCCAGTATTGACCAACTTGAGGGGAATCTGAGCGCCATCCGACCCGGTGATGTAGACATTGACCAACCCCTGCTGCACGATGAAGACATTCTCATCCGGGTCTCCGATTTTAAAGAGCGCGGTTCCAGCCGGGAGGTTCATGATCTCCGTATGCTTGCAGAGTTTCAGAAAAACCGGCTTTTCAAAGTGACCAAACACCCGGATGCTCTGCAGGATGTACAACGCGTCCGGAGGAACTCGCTCGCCGGGCCCCAGATCTTCTTCTAAATATTCTGCGGGGGGTTCCAAGACTTTTAGCTGCTGTGGAACTGTTTCTTTTTTTAGCTGAAGCAGTCGCCGTGCAAATCTCATCACAGCTCGGCGTTTTTTTCCTTGTCCTGATGATGAATTCACCTGGTGAATTTTTAAAGATTTTTAAGAAATGACCTTGTATCTCGTGAGCTATTGACATTTTTAAAGATATAAACTCATCCTGATGTTACACTCATCGAGACCTTTCATTTGAGTACCCACATCAATTTTTCATATATTTCATATATTTATATATATTATATATATGTATATATGAAAAATATATCAAAAATGCATGTGGGTACTCAAATGAAAGCTCTTGATGAGTGTAACATCAAAATGAGCTTATATCTTTAAAAATGTCAATAATTAAGAAATTATCTTGTAACTTGTAAACTATTGACATTTTTTAAAATATAATCTCATTCTGATGTTAGACTCATCAAGACCTTTCATTTGAATACCCACATCAATTTTTCATATATTTCATATATTTATATATATTATATATATTTATATATGAAAAATATATCAAAAATGCATGTGGGTACTCAAATGAAAGCTCTTGATGAGTGTAACATCAAAATGAGCTTATATCTTCAAAAATGTAAATAATTAAGAAATTACCTTGTAACTAGTAAACTATTGACATTTTTTAAGATATAAGCTCATTCTGATGTTAGACTCATCAAGACCTTTCATTTGAATACCCACATCAATTTTTCATATATTTTATATATTTATATATATTATATATATGTATATATGAAAAATATATCAAAAATGCATGTGGGTACTCAAATGAAAGCTCTTGATGAGCGTAACATCAGGATGAGCTCATATCTTTAAAAATGTTAATAATTAAGAAATGACCTTGAATCTCATGAACTATTGACATTTTTAAAGATATAAGCTCATCTTGATGTAACACTCATCAAAACCTTTCATTAGAGTACCCACATCAATTTTTCATATATTTTATATATTTATATATATTACATATATGAATATATGAAAAATGCATGTGGGTACTCAAATGAAAGCTCTTGATGAAGTGTAACATCAAAATGAGCTTATATCTTTAAAAATGTCAATAATTAAGAAATTATCTTGTAACTTGTAAACTATTGACATTTTTTAAAATATAATCTCATTCTGATGTTAGACTCATCAAGACCTTTCATTTGAATACCCACATCAATTTTTCATATATTTCATATATTTATATATATTATATATTTGTATATATGAAAAATATATCAAAAATGCATGTGGGTACTCAAATGAAAGCTCTTGATGAGCGTAACATCAGGATGAGCTCATATCTTTAAAAATGTTAATAATTAAGAAATGACCTTGAATCTCATGAACTATTGACATTTTTAAAGATATAAGCTCATCTTGATGTAACACTCATCAAAACCTTTCATTAGAGTACCCACATCAATTTTTCATATATTTTATATATTTATATATATTACATATATGAATATATGAAAAATATATCAAAAATGCATGTGGGTACTCAAATGAAAGCTCTTGATGCGTGTAACATCGGGATGAGCTTAAATCTTTAAAAACGTCAATAGTTAAAAAAGTACAGTGCAATTTAACAAAAATCATTATTTAAAGAAGCAAAATTTTATTTTTTTTTTTACTCTTAATTTTTTAAATCTAAATTTTTCTTTTAAACAAGATTAAATATTTTTATTTAATTAAAAAAAAAAACTTAAAGAAAATTTTTATTTATTTTTTTACTTAATTTTTAAAATTAAAATTTTTATCAAACATTTAAATAAAAATAAATATTTTTTTTTATGAAAAAAAAAAATAATCAAATATGTTTTTATAAATACACTAAAATAACCTCTTAAAAATTTTCCTACCTGTCCACTGATGCTCTTGACCTTCCTCAACATTTTCCTCCCGTAGAAGAGCACTTTGTCTCTTTTTCTGAACCTCGGCTTCCCGCTGACACCAACAAATTCTTTTACCTCGGGTAAAAATTCCTTGTTCTTCCATTTTCTTAAGATGACAAACAAGATCAGGAACAAAATCCCCAGGAGACTCGTCAGGGAAATTATTATCACTCTTGACGAAATTTCGTAGCGCTCTAACAAAGGTGTCAGCCATTTCCACGGAAAACTCGTGTCCAGGCTTTCATTTAGACGATCAAATAATTCTATTACCTGAAAATAAAAATAAAAAAAAAAATGATTTTTTGACAGCTGATTTTTATGAAAAAAAAAAAAAATTCTAAAAAAAATTTGACATGTAGAAAAAATTATTGATAAAATTTTAGAGTTTAATGTAATTACCTCCATTTTTGTTGACTGTTTTCATTTTATTCTTGCAGGTAATTAGTGCGACTTGCAGCAACCACTGTGACTGTTTAATGACATTGTTGTTGATAAATAATTAGGACGACAAAAAGTGGTGTTGGGTGTTATGGTGTTATAACTAGCTTCCAGTGGGAAGAGTGTGAACTAGACTGCGAGTGGGAACTTTGGATAATACATACGCAACTGTCATCGCCATTTTGAATTTTGCGCATGCGCAAAAAATACCGCGAACTTTTTTTTTAGTTTAAATTTTTTAATAAAAATAATGACAAAAATTTTTTTTTTTATTTTTATAAAAAAAATTACACCTTTTAAAGCTGTCAAAAATTATTAATGCAATTTTTTAAAAATAATTTAATTCTTATTACGTCACAAAAATAAATCCACTTTTATAATTTAGATGAAAAATATGAAAATATATCATGTAAGCAAACTATTCGTAACGTGATTGGTCGAATATATCATAAGCATGAAAATATATGCAAACTCTATAGTCAGGCGCGCGCTTGCGCGCGCAAATTTAAATTCTAGTTAAAATTAAAGTAGCAGATATTTAATAATTTTTAGAATTTTTTAAAGAAATAAATTAGTGCAAAAAAAAATTAGAAAAAAAATTGGCATGTAGGAATTTTAAAAAATTAAAAATGCAATTTTTAAAAAACAATTTTTTTATTAATTAAAATTAAAAAATTGTTCAATAGCTGACTTTAATGTCACAAAAGTAATAACAATTGACAGCCGTCTATTTTTTAAATTTTTATTAAAAGTTAATTATAATAAAAATGTTGTTCAAAAAATTTTCATTAATAATTTTTTTTAATTTTATATTTGAAATTTTTCATAATAATTCAATTGCTATAAAATTATAAAAAATTTTTCTCAGTTAACTTCAGTATCTTTAATTTGTCATAAAAATTAATGTAACATATGTTCAATAATTTTGTAACAAATAAATGGCAAAAAAAAAATTAACATGTAGAAATTAAAAAAAAAAAAAAATTCAATTTTTTTTAAATAATTTTTTTACATAAAATTAAAAAATCAAGTGGCTGCTAACTTAAACGTTAATTTTTCTCAAAAATAAATTACTATAATTATTATAAAAATTTTTACTAATTATAAACTCGTTAATAAAGTGATATTAAATTTAGCTGTCATTTGACAATTTTTTAATTTTTTTTAACAAACAAATTTATTTTTAAAAAATTGCATTTTAAGTTTTTTAAAATTTCTAAATGTCAACTTTTTTATGAAAATTAAGTTAGCTGACATTTAAAAATTTTTAAGATTTTTTTTCATTACAAAAAAATTTCATTTGTAAAAAACTTTAAAAACTTTAAGTGCGCGCGCACTTTTTTAAAAATTGCGCAATTTTTTAAAAATATTTTTTTGTTCTAATTTAATTATTAAAAAATAATCCAAAAATTAAAAACGTCGGCTAACTCCAGTATTATAACTTTTTTATAAATTTTTTTTGTCACAATTTATTTGTTAAAAAAATTCTTTAAATTATCAACAATAAATAAAAAATAAAAAAAAACAAAACTAATCTATTTAATAATCAACAGTAAATAATTAAATAAATAAAGAATAAAAAATAAAAAAAAAAGGCCATTTGGCAGCCGAAATGGAAGTAGATTTTTCAAATAAAAAAAATTGATTTTTAATAAAATAATATAATAACACTGATAATGTATAACTTAATTCATGAATTAAAAACAAAATTCAATAATAA
>NC_058166.1:177100-187493 GCF_020080835.1 Cotesia glomerata | reverse complement strand
CAGGATGAGCTCATATCTTTAAAAATGTTAATAATTAAGAAATGATCTTGAATCTCATGTAACTATTGACATTTTTAAAAGATATAAAAGCTCATCTTGATGTAACACTCATCAAAACCTTTCATTAGAGTACCCATCAAATTTTCAATTATTTCATATATTTTATATATTTATATATATTACATATATGAAAATATATCAAATGCATGTGGGTACTCAAATGAAAGCTCTTGATGAGTGTAACATCAAAATGAGATTATATCTTCAAAAATGTAAATCATTAAGAAATTAACCTGTAACTAGTAAACTCTTGACATTTTTAAGATATAGCTCATTCTGATGTTAGACTCATCAAGACCTTTCATTTGAATACCCACATCAATTTTTCATATATTTTATATATTTGTATATATTATATATATGTATATATGAAAAATATATCAAAAATGCATGTGGTACTCAAATGAAAGCTCTTGATGAAGCTGCAACATCAGGATGAGCTCATATCTTTAAAAATGTTAATAATTAAGAAATGACCTTGAATCTCATGAACTATTGACATTTTTAAAGATATAAGCTCATCTTGATGTTACACTCATCAAAACCTTTCATTAGAGTACCCACATCAATTTTTCATATATTTTATATATTTATATATATTACATATATGAATATATGAAAAATATATCAAAAATGCATGTGGGTACTCAAATGAAAGCTCTTGATGCGTGTAACATCGGGATGAGCTTAAATCTTTAAAAACGTCAATAGTTAAAAAAGTACAGTGCAATTTAACAAAAATCATTATTTAAAGAAGCAAAATTTTATTTTTTTTTTTACTCTTAATTTTTTAAATCTAAATTTTTATTTATTTAATAAGATTAAATATTTTTATTTAATTAAAAAAAAAAACTTAAAGAAAATTTTTATTTATTTTTTTACTTAATTTTTAAAATTTAAATTTTTATCAAACATTTAAATAAAAATAAATATTTTTTTTTATGAAAAAAAAAAATAATCAAATATGTTTTTATAAATACACTAAAATAACCTCTTAAAAATTTTCCTACCTGTCCACTGATGCTCTTGACCTTCCTCAACATTTTCCTCCCGTAGAAGAGCACTTTGTCTCTTTTTCTGAACCTCGGCTTCCCGCTGACACCAACAAATTCTTTTACCTCGGGTAAAAATTCCTTGTTCTTCCATTTTCTTAAGATGACAAACAAGATCAGGGAACAAAATCCCCAGGAGACTCGTCAGGGAAATTATTATCACTCTTGACGAAATTTCGTAGCGCTCTAACAAAGGTGTCAGCCATTTCCACGGAAAACTCGTGTCCAGGCTTTCATTTAGACGATCAAATAATTCTATTACCTGAAAATAAAAATAAAAAAAAATGATTTTTTTGACAGCTGATTTTTATGAAAAAAAAAAAAAATTCTAAAAAAAATTTGACATGTAGAAAAAATTATTGATAAAATTTTAGAGTTTAATGTAATTACCTCCATTTTTGTTGACTGTTTTCATTTTATTCTTGCAGGTAATTAGTGCGACTTGCAGCAACCACTGTGACTGTTTAATGACATTGTTGTTGATAAATAATTAGGACGACAAAAAGTGGTGTTGGGTGTTATGGTGTTATAACTAGCTTCCAGTGGGAAGAGTGTGAACTAGACTGCGAGTGGGAACTTTGGATAATACATACGCAACTGTCATCGCCATTTTGAATTTTGCGCATGCGCAAAAAATACCATGAACTTTTTAGTTTAAATTTTTTAATAAAAATAATGACAAAAATTTTTTTTTTTATTTTTATAAAAAAAATTACACCTTTTAAAGCTGTCAAAAATTATTAATGCAATTTTTTAAAAATAATTTAATTCTTATTACGTCACAAAAATAAATCCACTTTTATAATTTAGATGAAAAATATGAAAATATATCATGTAAGCAAACTATTCGTAACGTGATTGGTCGAATATATCATAAGCATGAAAATATATGCAAACTCTATAGTCAGGCGCGCGCTTGCGCGCGCAAATTTAAATTCTAGTTAAAATTAAAGTAGCAGATATTTAATAATTTTTAGAATTTTTTAAAGAAATAAATTAGTGCAAAAAAAAATTAGAAAAAAAATTGGCATGTAGGAATTTTAAAAAATTAAAAATGCAATTTTTAAAAAACAATTTTTTTATTAATTAAAATTAAAAAATTGTTCAATAGCTGACTTTAATGTCACAAAAGTAATAACAATTGACAGCCGTCTATTTTTTAAATTTTTATTAAAAGTTAATTATAATAAAAATGTTGTTCAAAAAATTTTCATTAATAATTTTTTTTTAATTTTATATTTGAAATTTTTTCATAATAATTCAATTGCTATAAAATTATAAAAAAAATTTTTCTCAGTTAACTTCAGTATCTTTAATTTGTCATAAAAATTAATGTAACATATGTTCAATAATTTTGTAACAAATAAATGGAAAAAAAAAAATTAACATGTAGAAATTAAAAAAAAAAAAAAAATTCAATTTTTTTTAAATAATTTTTTTACATAAAATTAAAAAATCAAGTGGCTGCTAACTTAAACGTTAATTTTTCTCAAAAATAAATTACTATAATTATTATAAAAATTTTTACTAATTCTAAACTCGTTAATAAAGTGATATTAAATTTAGCTGTCATTTGACAATTTTTAATTTTTTTAACAAACAAATTTATTTTTAAAAAATTGCATTTTAAGTTTTTTAAAATTTCTAAATGTCAACTTTTTTATGAAAATTAAGTTAGCTGACATTTAAAAATTTTTAAGATTTTTTTTCATTACAAAAAAATTTCATTTGTAAAAAACTTTAAAAACTTTAAGTGCGCGCGCACTTTTTTAAAAATTGCGCAATTTTTTAAAAATATTTTTTTGTTCTAATTTAATTATTAAAAAATAATCCAAAAATTAAAAACGTCGGCTAACTCCAGTATTATAACTTTTTTATAAATTTTTTTTGTCACAATTTATTTGTTAAAAAAATTCTTTAAATTATCAACAATAAATAAAAAATAAAAAAAAACAAAACTAATCTATTTAATAATCAACAGTAAATAATTAAATAAATAAAGAATAAAAAATAAAAAAAAAAGGCCATTTGGCAGCCGAAATGGAAGTAGATTTTTCAAATAAAAAAAATTGATTTTTAATAAAAATAATATAATAACACTAATAATGTATAACTTAATTCATGAATTGAAAAAAAAATTCAATAATAAATTTAAAACTATTTACAACAAATTTTGGAAAAAAATTATCTTGTGAAGAAAAAGTTTCCCAAATATTTACCAAAGAATTGCACAGATTATAAGATTTGAATTATAAAAGTCCAAATTTTAAGTAACTGCTGAGAAACAACAGTTTTCAAGTTAATCAGAATTTTGCAACCGGATAAAATTTTAGTTGAAGAAAACAATGGTTAGAACTAATTTGTGACATATTTACTGACAACCTACCCGAAAACATTACACGAAAGACTGATCAATATCGTAATTATTGAATTTACATCATGATTAAGCTATGATGCAGACAATAATTCTAAAACGGCTGCAACAGTAAAACTGTTTCATTAAACGAACTCTAAAAGGAGTAATATTGAGGCTACTACCACTTCTAAGTAGTGAAAATTGAAGCTTATTAAAAGAGCTTTACGATGCATTTTACCGAATTTCAATATCTTGTCTAGTTCAGTAATTATACCAAGTTGAAGTAGTAAAACATCAATTTTACGATTTTCAAAATTTCAAAAATCCTGTCATTTCCAAATTACTCGCCCGATTAAGCTCATCTTCGAACTTAACCTTGGTCTTGATCGATAGATAAAGCATGCTGAGTTTGAGAAGAATCGGTCATAAATTGAAAACGCTATCGTGCTGACAAGCCGCGTTATATCGTATAAATACATACATATATAAACTTTAGAACTATATATATTTTTTCTGACTCAGCTCGACAAACTAAGTCAGAAAATGGCTAAATTTTATAAAAGTTGCGCCATGAGGACGGCTGCAATAGTTAGATTTTTATAAAATCTACTAAAAACTATATAAATTAGTTAATTATTATACATTATTTAGTTTTTAATTATAATATATCACTTTATATGACATTTTTATATTAAAATGTGGGTGTAAATAACAAAGTCGATTTTTAGTAGATTTCATAAAAATCTAACTATTGTATTTGTCCTCATGACGTACTTTTCCGTAAATTTTACTATATTTCGAACTAACTCGATGATCTGAGTCAGAAAATACATGTAGTTCAAAAGTTTATATATATATACGATATAACGCGGCTTGTGACGCTGCGTGGAGAATTCTCAAGGGATCTGAACTAAACTCAACATACTTATTCTATAGACTATTAGGAAGGTCAAGTTCAAATATAAGCTTAATCGGTTAAAATAGTTTATAAATTACAGCATTTCAAAATTCTGAAATTTTGAAAATTTGATACTTTCACTACTTTTTCTTCAAATAACTTTTGAATGCGTCGAGATATTCGATTCCTGTAAAATGCATCTGAAAGCTGAGAAATTAAGCTTCAATTTATGTGCATTCATTTTTTTCTAAAACAAAAAATATCTATCTTATGATCATTTTTAAGAAATTTTTAGTAAATTTCATAAAAATCTAACTATTGTATTTGTCCTCATGACGTAATTTTCCGTAAATTTTAAAGATGAATATGTCATAACAATAATTTTAATAATAATAATTAAACAATAAATGAAAAAAAAATTTATGGTCACAAAATTAAGTCAACATTATACAAAATTGATTAATTATAACAAATTTCATGTAAATAATAAGTAATTAACAAATCTCATGTAATAATTATTGATTATAATAAATTTTATATAATAACTGTGTAAACTTTGAGTCTAATGATTACAAAAAAAATCGTACGTTAAAATCTAATTGTAATTTTAATTAATAAGTAAAAAATGAAATCTACTTCCACTTCGGCTGCCGAATGGCACTTTTACACGCTTTTATTAGCTTCACTTGTATGTCAGTTTGTCAGTTTGTCAGTTTGTCAGTTTGTCAGTTTGTCAGTTTGTCAGTTTGTCAGTTTGTCAGTTTGTCAGTTTGTCAGTTTGTCAGTTTGTCAGTTTGTCAGTATGTAACTCTCCTTCGCATAAAGAGACTACCATAATGATATTATTTAAATTTTGATTATTATCAACCTAGAACCCAGGTGATGACCTTCCTAGTCATCCTCTGATGACCATCCCGAAGTTATATCTCGAAACCAGGTGTTTTCCTTCGTAGGTTTTCATCGGGAATGGCACAGATAAACCCGTACATCAACCCGGAATCCTCTGATGACCATCCCGAAGTTATATTTCGAAACCAGGTGTTTTCCTCCGTAGGTTTTTTACACGCTTTATATTAGCTTCACTTGTATGTCAGTTTGTCAGTATGTAACTCTCCGTGGGTAATTTGCGCGCCTGAATATTTTTGATAATCAACAAATAATAGTTTAAAAAAACTAAAAAATCACGCTTTTATAAATAAACCAAACTAAAAAGTAAAAAATAAATAATAGTTTAAAAAAACTAAAAACACGCTTTTTATAGAAAACCAAACTAAAAAATAGAAAATAAATTTTAATAAATTTAAATTAAGAATAGTGTTAAAAATTTCAATAAATATAAATTAATAATAGTGTAAATAAAAATGTATTTTATTTTAAAAAGCGTGGGTGCATGGTGTCAATAGTTATAAATATTTTTATTGACAGATATGAGTAGAGTGATTATCATTTTGATATCTTAAAAAGCACCCCACGCTTTTAAAATAAAATACATTTTTTTATTTACACTATTATTAATTTATATTTATTGAAATTTTTAACACTATTCTTAATTTAAATTTATTAAAATTTATTTTCTATTTTTAGTTTGGTTTTCTATAAAAGCGTAAGTTTTAGTTTTTAAACTATTATTTTAAAAACGCCGCAGTTATTGACACCGAATTCTAAACTATTATCGAGGTTATTTCGTTGTTGACGTTTCAATGAAATATATTTAAATATTTATATTTATTATACTTAATATATTATAATAATATGCTTTTATTTATGATCGTAGAGTTAAATTAACATTGAAAATTTTCTTTAACATAAAAAAGTGTTTTAATTATAATACAAGTTTAATTTATCTTTTATTGAATGATTTTATTTTATTTTTAATTAAATAATATAAACCTAAACCAATAATGAATAATTCTTCTGAATGAGTGTCAGAATCTAGGCTGACGTCAGTGGATATAAAATGAACATATCCACATTTGAGTACCCGCCACATCAATTTTTCATATATTGTTGTGTTAGTAATTAATAATCAACTTCTAGAATTTTCTAATTTGCGCGCAAGCGCCTCATATTTATGGGACGCTGACCTCTTTTACCCAGATTCCGACGGCTACACAGATGGCGCTAGTTGTCACCCAGATCCTTTCATAGACACATATCCCGATTACGCAGATTGTGATTAAACAGATTGTTGTATTACACAGATTTACTTATTACTCTGATAACCGATTACATTGTAGAAAATCTTTAACGCAGATCCCGATGACGCATTTTGATAATTTAAATTTTTAAATGATAAATGCTATTATAAAGCCAGCCACTAAAAGTGCCTCGAAGTAAATTGTCGCCATCAAAACATGCCGGATGAGGCATGTAATCTAGCTATTGGTTGAATTTAAGGTTCAAGGTGTGCACGGAGCGCTTTATTGAAGTATCTACTAAGTGTATATGTGTAAAATCCCGCGTTGGTTGAATTTTTTATTAGATACTTCGGATATAATGAATCAACAAATGAATCGAAAAGCAAAATTACAGTGTTAAAAGATTAGAAGGCTATATAGGTAAGTAAACATATTTATTATTTATATTAAAAGTTCGGGTTTGAAGTTTAAATATAATTAAGTCTCAATTACCCCAAGCGGGGATGAATCGGAACCATTTGACGCGTTTGCATAAATTAATCACTTAAGAATCAATGTTGTTTTATTGACTCAATTCTAGTGGATCGATAATTAGAGAAGACATAATAAATTACCATTCCATCTAAAGAAAAATTAGAGAACAAACGGTTTTGACCCCTGAAGGCCATCCCCTGCAACTTCCTGCTTCACTTACATACCACCTAGGGCGCTTGTGAAATTGCACTAATTGGTTATTGCTCTTCGAGCTCAAAACAAACTTCTTATGTCTTATTTTGAGCTCTCCAAGCTTAAAGAGATAGTCTTTTCTATACTTTTGACATAGAATTTAATTTCACATAACTTCACACTAATAGATTTGTTTATAGTTAAAAGATTTGTTAATATTTAACAAATCATTTATTAGAAGCCATGTGTTAGGCCTTAACAAATATTTCTTAGTATTTAAAAGATTTATTAATACTTAATAAATGAATATAAGATTTATTGAATACAAACAAATCATTTTGAATACTAAGAAATATTTATTTAACATTAAAAAAATGGTCTCTAATAAATGATTTGTTAGCTATTAACAAATATTATTTAATACAAATAAATCCTTCTATCAGTGAAGTCAATTCGTTCAAGAGATATCATGAACGAAAGAAAACCGAAAAGTGTTTCCTGCACATAATTTCACATAATTTCACATAATTTCACATAATTTCAGTCGATTCGTTCAAGAGAAATCATGAACGAAAGAAAACCGAAAAGTGTTTCCTGCACATAATTTCACATAATTTCACATAATTTCACATAATTTCAATCAATTCGTTCAAGTGTTTTTTCCACATAACTTCACATAACTTTACATAATTTTGCATAAGTTCACATAACATTTCTTTTCGGATCGTTTTTGATGAGATAGTATGATTTTTAGACTTTTTGAGCTCGAAGAAGCATAGAAAAGCTATCTCTCCAAGCTCGGAGAGCTCAAAATAATACATAAATCGATCCAAAAATTAGGGAAAACGGTTGACCCTGAAGGCCATCCCTGCAACTTCCCGCTAATTTCATACTTAGGCGCTTAAAATTGCACCAATGACGTTTTTGAGCTCTTCGAGCTCAAAAATACAATTTATGGGTTATTTTGAGCTCTCCGAGCTCAAAGAGATTGCTTTCCTATCCTTTAAATCAACCGATTTTGACCGGACTGATGGCGGTCGACGTGGTTTTTTGAGGTTAAGAGCTGATTATTTTTTTGAATTGAACTATTAAGCCGTTTAGAAGTTATTCCAAAAAAAACCACATTTGAAAAAATCGGTTGATTCATTCGAGAGATATGGTGAACGAAAGAAAACCGAAAAAAGTGTTTTTTCGGAATAACTCCAAAATTCCTAGCGCGATCAATTCAAAATTTGAGATTCTTTGTGAGGCTTGAAAAACTGCGTCGAATGCTTCTAACCGCGTAAAAATCGGTTTATTCATTCAAAAGTTATTGTGGTTTAAAAATTCAAAAAATAGTGTCTTATCAAATCTCTATCAGACTTTTGAGCTCGAAGAGCTTTAAAGGATAGGAAAGCAATCTCTTTGAGCTCGGAGAGCTCAAAATAACCCATAAATTGTATTTTTGAGCTCGAAGAGCTCAAAAACGTCATTGGTGCAATTTTAAGCGCCTAAGTATGAAATTAGCGGGAAGTTGCAGGGATGGCCTTCAGGGTCAACCGTTTTCCTAATTTTTTTTGGATCGATTTATGTATTATTTTGAGCTCTCCGAGCTTGGAGAGATAGCTTTTCTATGCTTCTTCGAGCTCAAAAGTCTAAAAATCATACTATCTCATCAAAAACGATCCGAAAAGAAATGTTATGTGAACTTATGCAAAATTATGTAAAGTTATGTGAAGTTATGTGGAAAAAAAACACTTGAACGAATTGATTGAAATTATGTGAAATTATGTGAAATTATGTGCAGGAAAATGACTTTTTCGGTTTTCTTTCGTTCATGATTTCTCTCTCTGAACGAATCGACCGAAATTATGTGAAATTATGTGAAATTATGTGAAGCTATGTGCAGAAAACACTCTTTTCGGTTTTCTTTCGTTTATGATATCTCTTGAACGAATTGACTGCACTCGATTAGAAGGATTTATTTGTATTAAATAATATTAGTTAATAGCTAACAAATCATTTATTAGAGACCATTTTTTAATGTTAAATAAATATTTCTTAGTATTCAAAATGATTTGTTTGTATTCAATAAATCTTGATATTCATTTATTAAGTATTAATAAATCTTTTTAAATACTAAGAAATATTTGTTAAGGCTTAACACATGGCTTCTAATAAATGATTTGTTAAATATTAACAAATCTTTAACTATAAACAAATCTATTAGTGTGAAGTTATGTGAAATTAAATTCTATGTCAAAAGTATAGAAAGACTATCTCTTTGAGCTTGGAGAGCTCAAAAATAAGACATAAGTTGTTTTTTTTGAGCTCGAAGAGCAATTATTAGTGCAATTTTAAGCGTCTAGATATGTAAGTGGCGGGAAGTTGCATGGATGGCCTTCAGGGTCAACCGTTTGTCTAATTTTTTTTTTTCTTGGAATGGTAATTTATAATGTCTTCTCTAATTATCGATCCATAAATTAGTCAATAAACAACATTGATTCTTAAGTGATTAATTTATGCAAACGCGTCAAATGGTTTCGATTCATCCCCGCTTGGGGTAATTGAACTAATTATATTTAAACTTCAAACCCGAACTTTTTAATATAAATAATAAATATGTTTACTTACCTATATAGCTCTAATCTTTAACCTGTAATTTTGTTGATTCATTTGTTGATTCATTATATCAAGTATCTAATAAAAATTCAACCAACGCAGGATTTTACACATAGACACTGTAGATACTGCAATAAAGCGCTCCCTGCACACCTTGACCCTTATATTCAACCAATAGCTAGATTACATGCTCATCCGGCATGTTTTGATAGCGGCAATTTAAAAATTTCAGGCACTTTTAGTGCTTGGCTTTATTATGGCATTTATCATTTAAAGGAATTTAAAATTATCTGCGTCATCAGGGATCTGCGTTAAAGATTTTCTGTGTAATCGGATTTATCTGAGTAATAAGTAATCTGTGTAATAGAAAATCTGTTTTAATCACAATCCTGCGTAATCGGGATATGTTGTCAAAAGGGATCTGAGGTAATAGCGCCATCTGTGTAATCGGAATCTGGGTAAAAGAGGCCGTCCCATATTTTATTGGGTCATGATATATTTATGTGTCGTTTATGTATATTATATTCACTTTCAATCAATCAGAATGAGAATAAATATTTTCAACCAATCACATCACGAATAGGCTTGGTTTTTACATATACATTTTATTTGAATTTTATTA